>NC_059078.1:127984913-128152811 GCF_020497125.1 Mauremys mutica
AAAGTCAGTGGATCCATTCACAACAGAAAATTTCTGGCTGTTAGGAACTGAAACTTTCTTGATTAAATCACTTTTACACCCTTCAGTTGCAGTAAACTGCTTGCACAGGCTACCATGGGGATTCCTTTCCCTAGGAGCTTCTCTAAGCAGCAATTCACCCCTCTCAGAAATTCTGCCCTTCCCCTCTTCACCTAGGGCTTGCTCTACAGGAACACTTCCCTGAGCAACCACAGATGCTACAGACTTTCTAGATAACAGGTCAGAAGCAGTCTCCTTCCCTTGGCCATGAACAAGTTCAGGAATCTTTTCCTTCTTGCTACAAGTTGTCAAACTGTCAGTCGGTAACACAATTAAATCACCTTTATGCTCTCCTTGTGCCCTGGCTAGGGTATCACCCTGATCAGACAGAGTTGCTACACCCTTTTCCAACCACACATTAGCAACTGGCAAACTACAAGCACCAGAACTGTCTGGTCTTTGGGACCTTGCTAAGACACTAACTGGATGCAACCTAGTCACAGTGCCATTCTCCCCAGCAGACACAAACTCCGGACTATTCCCTTCCTGGGCTTTAGCTGTATTTACAACCAACTCCGAGACAACTGAATCACCCTCAACCATCACAGGCTGAAAGGCCCCTTCTGTTTGCTCCACAGACACAGAAGAGTCGGAGACACATTCTCCTTTACCAGACACACAGCTTGGGATCTCATTTCCCTTGTCCCAGCACACAGGGCTGTTCACAGACAACTGCTTGGAGACCGAGGTAGCTCCCTTCATAGGCAAGTCAATACCCCTGACAGAGACAGGCACATTCCCTTCACTGTCACATTTCTCCACACAGGAAACAGGTAAGGGATATGGACACTCATCTTCCACTATCCCTCCCTTCCCAAACTGCTGATTAGACAAAGCCATCAGCTCACAAGGCTGCCTAGGCTCCTCCAAACTTTCCCTACCAGGCACATTGCCTCTCCCAATAGAGAAGCTGCTGCTTTTTTCACTACACTGAGCTACTTTTAGCAAATCACAGTTACCCATTTCAGGTTTACTTCTACAAGCTGCACTAGCCACCAATGCATTACTCATTACAAATTTACCCTTTCCTTCCTCAGTTAGGGCTTTAACCTGACCATCTACTTTAATCTGCTCCTGAGAAACATTTTCCTCCCCAATGAGATCTTTCTGCTCTTGATCTAACTTCAGATTGACTTCTGAGACATGAGACAGACATTCAGAAACTTCATTCCCAGACAAGCTGCTTTTTTGCACAGACAAACCTTTGGAGCAACCCACCTCAGGCAAATCATTGCTCACAATAGACACAGGTTTAAGATTATTCCTCTCCTGTGACTGGCTACCTGGATTGAACAAAGCTTCAACATTTTCCCCAATTAAAAGATCTTTAGGCAATAACTTCCTGACGCCAGCTATCACCTCATGCTGAGCCCCATTCCACTCAAGGTGGATTCTGGCTAAAGGCACATGGACAGTAAACTCACAGAGGATCACAACATTCACACTCTGATTCGGTAAATAATCTTCCTCTTTGACCAGATCTGCTCTAACAAGAGTGATGTTAGAAGCCATAATTTGCCCTAAACAGCTTTTACCATTGACTTTTACACACTCTATGAATTTTCCATTACCATTCCCATCCATAGCACTGGCACAATTTATGGGGCCACCCCCTACTGAACACACAGTAACAGCATTGACATAAAAGGTGGCATTGTTGGGGTACATTTGGTTACCCCCAGACAACTGCTCAGATTTATACAACATACCAACATTGTTACAAACTGGACTTTCAAGAGGATACAGTCTCTGCTGTTCTTCCATTGCTTTTTTGACTTGGAGTTGGAGTCTAGCTGTCTCCTGTTGCATCTGTCGAGTTTTCTCCTCAGCAGCCAGCAGCTCCAGACGCCTCTTACGAGCTTTTTCTTCTCTCTTAGCAACTTCTTTCTTTCTCTCATCAGCCTCTTTCTCCATTCGAATTTCTGCCAGTTCTTGCTCATAATCAAACTGCAGGCTGTCTCTCAAGGCTTGCAGTTTCCTTGCTTTTCCTGATGCTTTCTGCCTCATGGTCACTGATCTTTAACCAACCAAACTCTCAATCCCAAAGTTAAAATTTGGATAGCGTGGGGTTCTGACCCAAAGCTTAATTGACCTGGTTCTGTGGATCCAAGCACGACTACGCCACTGTGACAGAGCGATTCTGGCGGGACCCAACTGAGAGTGCCAAATCAGGACCAATTGCTCAAACAGGGCAGTCACAGCCCTAGGCTGGGGTTTTTCCACCTCTACGGCCAACCAAACCAGCCAGACAAAAAGGACTTTGGTCTCACCCCACTGGCTAACCACAAGTCACACAAGCAATTTCCTTAGACACTCCAGTCTCCCAGCATCACCACCAGTGCACTCGTCCTGGGGATGAATGGTTATGAAAACCAACACCCCAATAAAAGAAAACGGTTCCCTCGATCCCAAAGGACCAAGCCCCAGACCCAGGTCAATATACACATCAGATCTTACCCACAAATCACGCTGTTGCCAATCCTTTAGAATCTAAAATCTAAAGGTTTATTTACAAAGGGAAAAAGGTAGAGATGAGAGGTAGAATTGGTTAAATGGAATCAATTACATACAGTAATGGCAAAGTTCTTAGTTCAGGCTTGCAGCAGTGATGGAGTAAACTGCAGGTTCAAATTGAGTCCCTGGAACATCCCCCGCTGGGATGGGTCGTTCAGTCCCTTGTGTAAAGCTTCAGTTTGTAGCAAAGTCCTTCCAGAGGTCAGAAGCAGGATTGAAGACAAGATGGAGATGAAGCATCAGCCTTATATAGGCTTTTCCAGGTGTAAGAATCTCTTTGTCTTCACTGTGGAAATTTACAGCAAGATGGAGCCTGGAGTCACATGGGCCAGTCCCTGCATACTTTGCTGAGTCACAAGGCGTGTCTGCCTTCTCTCCATGGGTCCATTGTGTCCTTAATGGTCCTTAATGGGCCATCAAACAGGCTAGGCAGAGCTAACACCAGCTTGTCTGGGAGGCTTCCCCCAGAAGCACAGCACAAACTTGAAATACAGACAGCATAAAGCCAACATTCATAACTTCAACTAAAAATGATACACAGACATACAGACAGCATAATCCTAACCAGCAACCCAGAACCTGGTCTTAGACACCTTAGATGACCCCCTTTACCTAAGGTTTGGTGCCACTACAGGACCTTGGTTGCACCCCATGTTCTATATGGTCCCCATTTATATCAATAACGTCACACAGCCCCAGCCTGGTTTTAACCCTTTACAATACATTTGTGAACAGATTCTTGGGACCAGCTCTCTGGTGGGCACAGGAGCTTATTCCAAACCTGCTGGCTGTGCCAACAAAGCCTGCCCCGCAGAGCTGCCGAGACGTCTGTCATGGGGCTTGCCTGGCCCTCAGCCCCCTCACACTCAGTCCTGGGCTCTACCCTCGCACACTCTGTGAGGCAGGAACTATTATCTCTGCTCACAGCTGGGAACTGAGACATAGGCTAGAGGAAGTGACTTGCCTGAGGGCTCACAGGGATCCTGGGCCCCAGCCCAGTGCCCTGTCTACTAGCCCACTCTTCCCACTCACACAAAGTCCAAACCAGTCAACCTGCTGAAGGAGATCACTGGGTCAGCAGCACCAAAGGAAACTGCTCCAAGCTACGGGCTGCACCTAGAGATAGTCTAGGACCATACTGCGTGACTCATCCGCCCTCGAACCCCCGCCTCTAGAGACAGCCAACTTGCCTTCAAGCCAGGCTGTTGCCCAGAATCCTATCAGCATCTGGTGTTTACATTTGCTGTGGAAGTTGGATGGAGACAAGGGGATGATTATGATGTAGAATTTGTAATTGCGCTGTTAAAAGATTTTCCCCCCACAAGAATGGTACCAAGAACCCAGCCCCCCAGAACGGCCAAACCGCCCCAACAACCGCAGCCAGGGGACAAACCAACCCACCACAAGAAAATTCACAACTGTTTAAAAAGCACAAACTCTTCCTCGAGCAGAGGTTTTACCCTCAAAAATGAGACGTGGAGGCGCCCAGATACCACAGTGCCGGACAGCAGGCTGGACGGACAGATAGAACATTCGTATAAAGAGACGCAAGGCACGTATACAAGCTCCCTCGTAACGTACGGCCACACTCCTCACTCTCCTCCTAGCCGCTAGAACTCCGGCTCCTGACTCCCGGCTAATCTTCTGCTCCTCTCGGCTGCAATACAAATCAAATCGGGGAAAAACAGGAACTAGGTTCTCCAGCATTCCCGGCCTGGCTTGATTCTATTGCAGCATTACGGGGACTCGCTGTGCATCTGGGCACCTACCCGGCGCTCAGGGCCGCGGAGTCTGAGCAACGCTGCCTCTGTTTCCTTGCACCAAGTCTGTATCAGCCCGTGTGGCACGGGGGTTATTCCAGCCAGAGCAGGAGTAAGAATCAGCCTGCTCTCAGGCTGGGGAGACGGGGGTCGAGCCCAGAGTCTGAGCCCTGCACAGGGTGGGGACCAGCATGGACTGACTCCCAGGACATCCGCAGGCCTGAAACTCGCCTGGGAAGAGAATCCGGGCTGGGGGATCAACCCTCCGCCAACCGCTCGTGGCGTTTCCAAGGTAAAGGAGCTAATGGGAGCTCAGTCGCTGACCAATGGCAAAGCGCCAGATCAAGTCATCTGGTGCCATAGTAACGGCTGCCTCAGAAACGGGCCCTTTTCAGGGTGCTTGGCACAGGCCACCCCGTCTCCTGTCCTTTTCTCTCACACACAAAGCGGAGGAAACAATCTTCCCCTCCCCCCCTCCCCTGCACCTGGACGGGAGCAGGGCCCAGCCTGTGCTGAGAAATGGCCTGACACATTTTCTCCCGGTCCCCAGGGGAGCCCCTAACAACAGCGCTGTGCTCTCAGCGCTGTGCTCTGAGCGAGGCAGGCTGCTCCTCCGCAGGCCTCTGGAGACGCCCCTTGTCAGGACCCGCTGCCCAGCGTACCCCTCCAGCGCCGGCCAGAGCAGCCACTGAGCCTGCCAAGGGCCCGTTCGGGGAACGCTCTCCAGGGCGCGGTGCCGGGGCAGAGCCAGCTCAGGCTAGTCAGCCGCCCTGCCCCCAGCCTCCCACCTCAACACGGGAGCCAGGCAAACAACGCCCCCCCCCATGGCGGGTCTGCCCCGGCACCTCTCCTGTGCCAGGCACAGCGCCCCCAGAGCCCCAGCCCCTTCTGCGGCTCCCAGCTGTGTCCCATCCCGGCGCCCCCCACCCCCACACTTCGATCATACAAGGGCCTTTTTCCTTCTGAAAGGCTGTGCAGTCCCTGCCTCAGATCCAGCTGCATCCCAACACGCTAATTGGTGACTGAAGGTCACTGCTGCCTTTGCATTCATTATTGTTTTATTAGCAGCTGCCTCCTTCCTTTCACCTTCCCTCCACCATCTCCCGCCTCCCCCTGGCCAGGCACACTTCACAGGCCAACAAAGCGAGAACCTGCCGGTCTGGGGATGGAAAGGGTGAGGAGATCATTAAGGGCACTCAGTTCTCCCCGGCTGCAGGTCTCCCACACGGGGAGAACAGCAGTGCGGCTGCGTCCCCCAGTCCTTCAGCACCCCTGGAGCAAGGCTGAATGTGCAGGCGGAGGGGTTAGCTAGTGGCCCAGGCCAGCACCCAGAAAGCACTTGGCATCTCTCTCTTCCCCTCTCTGTGCACACACAGAGCAGAAGTGGAAAAAGGAACCATGGCAGATGTAGGTCACACCCCAGCTGCCCAGTGTCCACCTAAAAGGGGCCCTGAGAACATCCCCCCCAAGAGAGGTTCCAGCTCTGTCCTGCCCCAGCTCTTGGCAAGCGCTGAATGCACAGACTGCTGTCTCCATAGAGCACATGCTGCCTTCTCCGCCGGTCCCTGCCCAGCAAGAACCAAGGGGCAAAGGCGCCCCAGAAAGATTCACACAACAGCACGTGCGCGAAATTCCATTCTTAATCCTCAGAGCTCAGGCCCAGCCTGCGCAGGCTCCCGATGATACCGTTCACACAGGACCAGCCACTCACAAGTCGTGCAACCCAGAGACACGCTGCACCAACAAACCACCATCCTGGATTCCGAGACAAGCCTGCCACTGAGCCGGAGAAAGCACTTCCAGCACTGCCAGCCCGCAGCATCCAGCAGTAGTGTCTCCTCCAGCTCGCGCCCCACGCAAAAGGGCTCCACCCTACACACCAGGATATACACACACATGGAAATGCTCTCCAGGCACAATCAGAGCTCCCGTCACTACCAGGGAAAGTGTCCCTACCAAACTGTTCCATGAAACCCCATGTCTGACACCTGGCTGTGCACCCCAATACCTCAGCCCTCTCCTCCCAGTTCCTCCACTGCCATGCTTCTCTACGGCCCAAAGAAACACCGGCTTCCAACACAGCGGCCTTGCTAGCCAGCCAGAACATGTCACGCCCGGAAACCAGCTCCTAGAATGCCAGCTGGAGTTCAGCATGGCGGCACAAACTGAAAACCAGCAGCCTGACCTTCAGGAGCAAGTCTAGCTCTGATGCAATCAACACAGCAGCTCAGATATCCCGTCCCCGCAGCCCTGACGCGTCACACAGCACACGCAGCTCTACCAGAATCAGCAAGGTGTTGCACACAAAGCTGGGCTTTGCTGCTGGCCTCGGTTTGCATTTGGTATCTCCAAGCTATGGATAATTCCCCCCTGCTTCGGGCTTGCCGGAATGGTTCCTCTCTCACAGACAGCAGGGTAAATCCGAAGTAGCTCTGTCCAAGCACCAGTATAAGTGTGTTTAGAATCAGGCCCACAAGTGAAAGACACAGCAAAGGTCTGGGAGAAGCCAGAGCTCACAGCCTCGCTTCACGTTTGAAAGTGCCACATTTCAAGGTCCAGGGCCCTGGGGCGTTTGTGTTCCTTCACATTTCACAAACCTGCATGTCACAATACTAACATTGCTCAGCCAGCCCGGATATTAAGCAGTTTGTTAGCCACTGCTCTTCTCTTTAATAACATTTAACAGCCTTTAAAGATGCTGATCCTTCAGATCTTCCACGGCTGATTCCTTTTCATACTGCAGACGTCGGGTAATGAATTTACGTCACTCCAATTAAACGTTTCCTCGCATCCCAGTTAGTTCCCCTTCTGATAAAACCCCAGTTGGCTCCAGTGCAGCAGCCGAGAACTCTGGATCTAACCCCTAGAACTCTGCGGCATTCCCACAGGGAGAGCTCGCCGCGCCGACACACCCAGCCAGGGCCCCTCACTGTCGGAGCCGTCCGAGGGCAGAGATGGAACCTCGAGCGATAAGAAAGGTACTCACAGTCGCGACAGGGCCTGGTTGTTCTGGAACAGAAGCTCCGGCAGCGTGTGCAGCTGGTTCCGATTCAGCCGTCTGGGGAAAGGGAGAGAAAGGGTTACAGGGAGTCACATTTTCCAGGAGGAAGGCAAATGATCCCAGCCCAGCAAGGACCCCCAGTGCCCAGCTCTGAAGCTCTGGGAGAGAGGACTGCTGGGGGGTGGGACGGGGAGTGGAAGGAGCCGGCAGCTGGAAAGATCAAGGTTTGCTGCATGGGCCCATACAGGGTCTCTCATAGACGTCAGCCTTCCCCTTACAGAGTAACTGCAGCGTTACTGGGCCAAACTCACATTCTCTCCTTAGCAGGCAGCCTTCTTAGTGCACAGCTAGCCGAGGGGTGTGTGGGACACCCTGCCCAGGAGCCTCTGGGCACTAAGAGATCTTTGACACGGGGCCCCGGAAGTTGGACTCCTAAGTCCACCTTTAGATACCTAAGTATGTGGCCTGATTTTCAGCAGCTCGCGCTGAAATCATTGTCAGCACAGCCAGGCCTGAGCTTTGGTGCGGTGCAGCCCAAGGCAAGCGGTCTCCTGCCAGCTCTAGAGACTCCAGCAAAGGGCAGTTAAATTCAGCCTGTCGCTCAGCATCCGCTCGGCTCCTTCTTCAACAAAGCCCCAGACCCACATGCTCTGTACGTCCTACCCACCAGCGCTCACCCCTACCCTCTGCTGCGGCTTTCCTCCCTGCTGCGGGAGTTACCCCCCCCTTTGCTGAGACGTGCTGGCAGCGCTCCGCGGCTGAGCGGGGGCCTCGTCCATGCACAGAAGTCGCCCTGGTTTAACGGAACTGGTTCAGAAACTGACTTTGTTTCCTTGCCTGGACACTGGTTTCAGTTTGAGAGCAGTGGCCACACAGGAGCATTGCAGTGATGTGTCTAAAGCAGACCATGGTGATCGGCCCATTGGTTCTCAGCCCATGGCCCAATCAGCTGCAGCCCATGTGACATCCTCAGGGCCATACAGGCAGGATATCTGTTGTGTGGATGCGGTCCATGTAACACAGAGCGCTGCACAGGTTGAGAATCACTGACCTAGTCTGACCCCCTGGATAGCGCCGTCCCGATATGCAGCCGTTTGTCCCGCGTCCCGCCGGATGTATGGTCGGGACGCCAGCCTCTGACTCCTGACCAAACGCATATTGTTCAGAAAAACATCCCAGCTTGATTTAAAAATGGCCAGTGATGGAGAGTCCACCACAGCTCTTGGTAAACTCCTCTGATGGTTAATTACTCTCCCTGGTAAAAATGTACACCTTATTCAGTGCAACGACATGTGCAGCCCAGGTTCGGAGCTGGGGCGGTGCTCGGGAGCGGGCCCACTGACAGAGGATTGCACAGACAATGTCAGCTGCAGCTTTGCCTGGTAACCCGCTTCTCAGTCAGTCTGCCCCATCGGCTTGAACCAGTCAGGTTTTCAGTTTGCAGAGTCTCTTTATTTAGCATTAGCATCTCTTTATTTATTTATTTTAAAGGTCGCCATCCTGCAGCAAAAAACCTTCAGGACCAGACTCCAAAGAGAAACTGCTGAGCTTCAGTTCATTTGTAAATTTGACACCATCAGCTCAGGATTGAACAAAGACTGTGAATGGCTTGCCAACTACAGAACCAGTTTCTCCTCCCTTGGTTTTCACACCTCAACTGCTAGAAGAGGGTCTCATCCTCCCTGATTGAACTAACCTCGTTATCTCTAGCCTGCTTCTTGCCTGCATATTTATACCTGCCTCTGGAAATTTCCACTACATGCATCCGACGAAGCGGGTATTCACCCACGAAAGCTCATGCTCCAATACGTCTGTTAGTCTATAAGGTGCCACAGGCCTCTTTGCCGTCTTTATTTAGCAACGACTGAACTAGAACAGGTATCGCCCGTTTGCAGTGCTTTACATAGACAATATTGGTATCGGTTGTATCTTATTTCCTCCACCATTAAATGCAGACACCTCTCGGGCAGGACAAGTAGCTGTTTAAAAAGCACACGGCAACATTACCTTGCAGTTTAGGACAGAAAGCGAAGGAGGCTGCCTCTGATTGAAACTGCAGGGGATTTTAAAGAGGCAAAATATAATGGCACAACTTGTACTTTGGACAGGACACCCCTACTCCTGTGCCAGCCCTGTGGGATCTTTAATGGTCACAATTTCACCCCCCTTAGCACAGCACCCCTAGCACTCCACTGGGATCCTGGGTTCAGCCCTCAATCAGGTCTTCACTGTGAAACAAGAGCCGTGGCTGCAAGGCTCAGAGCCCAGATCAGCTGACTTAGGCTCACACTACGGGGCTAAAAATAGCAGTGCAGATGTTGCCACTCGGGCTGGGGCCAGGGCTCTGGAACCCGAAAGGGGGAGGTCTCAGAGCCCGAGGTGCAGCCCAAGCAGGAAGGGCCACACAGTTATATTTAGCCCTGTAGTGAGCTGACCAGGTTCTGAGTCTGAGCCAGGCTGCCGCGGGGTTTTCTTTCTTTCTTTATTTTTTTTGCTGCGCAGGTGGATGCCAAGAGGGGGCAGCCCCCCCACTGAGCCGCATGCCCCCCTCTGCAGCCCGGCGCCCTGCAGGAACACGAGTCAGTTCTGATTCGAGATGAATGTCCACTCCTGAGTCATCAGCACGCGGGTCTCACCCCGTCCAGCCCCGGGCAGGCCTGACTCTGCTTCCCAGGAGAGAGCGGGTGGGGTCACAGCTCAGGGCGGTGTGTGCGCAGGCAGCACGTCTGCTGCCGAGACCTGCCTGCGGGTGCAGGTTTTGCACTGCACTGAAGGAGCTGCTAGGCGAGGTCCCAGCCGCGCCTGTGGCTGCTTTGCACACAGACGCGTGAAGCACATCGCTGAGGAGTTCTTGGGATCCACGACGGAAAAGGAGCAGATTGGGACGCGTCTGAGTGCAAACGGCAGGCAGCTCCGCGGCTGGGGGATAAAAAGGTTTGTCCTCCCGTCCAGCCATCTGTCTGTGTTAGCGAGAGAGCAGGGCCCGTCCCCCAGCACAGCACCCCGCCGAGACACTGCCATGCCCTGCCCTCAACCACTCCCACAGGAGTCCTGCCCCGCAGATTAGCCTGCTGGCACCTGAATTGTACTGGAGAGCAGGGATGGACAAGGGTCTGCTCCAGACCCCCACCCCCTCCCATCCCCACAAGGGTCTCTGCTCAGGCTGCTCGTGGATCACTTCAGAGCAGTCAGGGGCTCGCTCTTCTCCAGGGAGAGTAGTGGGCTGCACCCAAATCCCCCCCACGCGATAGCACAGCCACTGGCCCCCCCAGCAGCTCGCGGGACCACCGTGTCTGCAGCAGTGACGGCCATTCCCCTCTCCCCCTCCCCGTCCCCCAGCGCCAAGGCACTCACAGCCGCTCCAGCTCCTTCATGTCATCAAACGCTCCCCGCTCCACCACGCTGATCTGGTTTTCCATCAGCTGCCTGGAAAAGGGAGGCAGAGAGAACGGGTCAGAGTCGAGAGGCACCGGGGCAGCACGCTCACTCGCCGGGAATCCACGGGAAGCCCCCGCACCGCAGCCTGGGGACCTGCCCGGGTACTGGGCAGGAGATGCTCATTCCAGGGGTGCAAGGGCCCAGGTCAGGGGCGGCCGCGGTCTTGCCACGCTCCCTTGGTGCAGGGGCCACCTTCATAGGGACCCCAGCCACCCCCGTCAGCGTCGCTGGGAGCTAGCCAGGGAAGGGGCTGCTTTGTTCAGACATCTACCGGCGCCCCAGCTAGGCCACTCACGGTCACCTCCAGCACCCGCCATGGTGCCGGGCTCCCAGGTCCCTGAGCCGGGAGCCCCCAGCCCACGGGTGTCACACGGCTCCTCCTTGGCCCCACGGAGGAGCTCCCGGCTAAGAGCTCGGGCCTGGCTCCCAGCAGCATCCATTTCCATCACCCGCTTTCCAGGCCCGTGGAGGGCACGCAGGCCTCGCCGGCAGGGAGCCAGCCGGAGGCCGAGGGCCCAAGTCCCTCTGGGATACTGGGGTCACCAGGCAGCAGCCCCAGCCCCCTCCCTGGGGGGTGGCCCGGTCAGTCACGTGGAGCAGGACCCTGAGGCACATGCTCCCTGTTCCTTGTCCCCCCCGGCCCCTCCGTTCCTTTCATCCCAGCCCCCTTTACCGTCAGAGGAGTCGCCCCCCTCCCAGCCTAAGGGGGCCAATGGCCTCTGACCCCCCCCTTTCAACCGTGTTTCCCACCACAGGGGCCCTCTGGTGAGCCCGGGTTCCCCTCCGCCGCATGCCCCAGTTCTCTCTTAGCCAAGGCAGAGTCCCATCTGGGTCAGCCCTGGCCCGGGCAGGCCTCTCCCCCCAGGCAGGCCTGGCAGCACCACCGCCCCCGTCACAGACACTGCTCAGAGGGGGCGAGCGCTCGGGCAGGGGACTCACAGGACACGCAGCTGCTTCAGCCCCGAGAAGTCGTTCCTGTTGATCCGGGTGATGTTGTTCCCATTCAGCTCCCTGTGGAGAGAAGAGGGGACGGTCAGCGAACGGGGCGGATGTCAGGCGGGGTCGGAGCCCTGGGCTCCCGCAGCCAGCGCTCGGGGAGGGCTGAGCTCCCCCAGAGGCAGGCAGGTGCCAGAGGACAGCTAGATTGAACAGGGCTTCTCCATGGATCTGGAAACAGGCAGCTGGCCACACTCCTGGCTCTGACACCGTGGCCAGGAAGGTGCGAGGACCCCTGCAGAGAAAGTTTTCCCCAAATGGCCGGTTGTTAATGGCCAGCTAATGCCCCAAAGCAGGAGGGTTTACAGCCCTTCTCAACACCCCGGCTGTTAGTCTGGCTTTAGATGTTCCCGCTGTGACGGGCGGGACCCCTTGGGAAGCCACCTGATGTGCTGAGATACCACTGAGTCTGCCTGTTCTGCCAGCCTGGGCCCCCTTCACCTGTCCTGCTGAGCCAGGCTCTTCAAAGCTCCTCTAACCCTCACAGGCAGGGCCACCCCAGCCGCAGATCAGCTCTGGGCAGACTCAGCGTCAGGGACTGGCTCCAGCACTCAGAGGCCCCCCTCCCTGGGAGTGCAGACCCAAAGATATAGTATGAAATTCACCCCCTCCCTCAATGTGGAGAGAGGTGTGTGCACACGGCTTGCCCCTCCCCCCAGTTAGAAATTACAGAAACTGGGTTTGATAATAAATAAAACAAATTTTATTCACTATAAAAGGCAGATTTTAAGTGATAAAAGGGGTAACAAACAGAACAAAGCCGATTACTAAGCAAGTGAAATCAAACACGCAAACTAAGCTAGTTTCACTAAAGAAATCAGTTACCAATAGTGTTTCTCACCCTAGACCAGGGGTTCTCAAACTAGGGGTCGGGACCCCTCAGGGGGCCGTGAGGTTATTACATGGGGGGTCATGAGCTGTCAGCCCCCACCCCAAACCCCGCTTAGAATGGTGTTACATATATTTAAAAGTGTTTTTCATTTATGGGGCGGGGTGTCGCACTCAGAGATTTGCTGTGTGAAGGGGTCACCAGGACAAACGTTTGAGAATCACTGCCCTAGACAGTGTTGCAGGCAGGTTGCAAAGTTTCTGTGGTTCAGCGTCCCAGTTCTATTCCTGTTCAGACTGGACGCCTGTCTCTGGCTCGACTCTCCCTTCCCTTCAGGTTTAATTCTTGGGCAGCCAGGCCACGGAGAGGAGGCCTTCCTCCCCACCCTTCAACAGGCGAGAATCCTGTTTCCCAAACTTGACCCCTCCCCCCCTTCCCTTCCAGTGGAAAGCTACAAGTCATCCCAGGTGTGTTTAGTATCAGGTGACTCTGTAGGATCACAGCGTCCATGAGGCAGGGGCAGTGTGGAGCGTCCCCAGGAAGGCCAGGCTTTTCACAGTCCATTGTCCTCGCTGATGGGCCATCCGCCCTGTCTGGCTTTTCCATGGTTGTACCTGAAATCTTGGCAGGGGGTGTCACCCAAAGTAGCACAGTTGAAATACAGACACATAGTCAGTATCCCTAACTTCAGATACAGGCATGATACCGGCACACAGATTGGATAATCACATTCAGTACATCAGAGCCTTTCCAGTGAGATCTCACATGAGCCATCTTGCACAGAGGTATCTCTCAGTTACATCATATCCATATCATAAGCATATTTCCCTGAGGAATGTGGACTGTAACGTCACACCCATTACCCACGCCAATGGCCAGCGCTTGGCTCTTGGCCTCAGTGAGATCTTGTAGCAGCAAGTTCCACAGGCCCCTTGTGGGCCGTGTGCAAAAGCATTGCCACGTATTCATTTTTAACTGTCCCCCTTCAATGACATTGAATGCAGGGTGGGCAGGAGCAGGGCAGCTCCCTGCACCCCCCCGCCCCCCCAGATGCTGCTTTCCAGGTGGGAGGGGATAACGTCGCTGCCACAAAAGCAATGAACGGCTCAGGAACAGCGACAGCTGCCTGCTGTATGTGCAACAAAGCCCTGGGATGCCGTCCCCTTGCGCCGATGCAGCAAATATCGAGCGTCTGCCGAGACCCAAACGCACGGAGCCATGGAGGTTTCTGAACTTTAAATTAGCAGGGAGGCCCCCCAACATGACTATCCGCAGCTGAGAGCCAGGTTTACACCACGCACAAAACCCGAGTCACGTCGCCCCTGGCTGTCAGCCTGCCCCAGCTCTCCAGGAACAAGCCTCTCTAGGGAGAGCCGCCTGGACCACTGGGACGTCTGCACTGGAGGCTGGGAGTCAATGGAAGCCTTTCCCTTCCCCCATACACACTGTGGCCTTTGGGAGCCCCCCAGGCCCAGCCCACTGCCCTAGGTTTGTTTTCAGTGGTATCAAAGCAGCTCGCAGAAACGGCTGTTTGGAAAATAAACTGCGTTTAAACTTTCCCACGCAGGAGACACTAACACAAACCCCATTGTTTCTTCCGGAGTCAGGTTTCACCCACAAAAGACGTGGGGCTCAGAGCCAGCCAGAACTCCAAGGGGAGCTGCAAGCTTGGCTTGCCAGGGGCTCAGCCGCTCCCCCTGAAGTCCGGAGGCTGTGCTGATTCATCCCCAGGTGTCAGGAGGGTGTGGGAACGAGGGGCAGCGACAGACAGACAAACACCCACCCAGCCTGGCTCTGGCCCTGGCTGAGACACACACAGCGCAGAGCAGGGGAGTGTTCGCACTCAGCACCACCCGGAGAGCAGCACCTGTGAGTAGAACCAGGGGCCTTCACAGACAAAATCATCTTTGCTAGGCCCAAACTCGTACCCCCAGTGAGCTGCTACAGTCTGGTGGGAAAGGCCTTCTGCGTGCAAATTATTTGTCATTAGCCACTGCACCAATTAATACGGCCACCACTTTGGTGTGACTGACCCAAACCCCTGCCTGGAGAAGGAAGTGCCAGGCAGGCCCTGCCACGCTAGAACGGTGGGCAGAGGGACGCGTCCCTACCTAAGAGCCCAGTCCCCGAGCAGGAGCGGTAGGTAGGCAGGCACCTACAGCTAGGACCGGGCCCGTTGTCTTGGGAGCCGGTTAATCAGCCCACTGGGGATCAGGAGGTCAGGGAGGGCTGGCTGGTTCCCGGTGCAGACATGGCCCCTGTGTGGCTGCCGCGGAGAAGCCAGGCCAACCTCCCACGATCCCTGCGGGGTCAGCGAGGGCACTCCTGGGTAACACTACCCCAGCTCCAGCTCCCCTGGCACCGGGCTGCTCCCACCTCCCTGCATCCAATGAGCCACACCTGCCCCGCTGCTATCAATGACCTGCATGGCTGCAGCTCCGGCCAGCAAGCAGGGCAGAGCCCTCCCCAGTTACAGGTCCCCCCTCGTGCACTACAACCCGCCTGGGGGCTTCCCCACAAGACCCAGCTACGTCTGCCCTGTCCCGCTACTCCTGGGCCAGGCGGGCAGGACACAGCTCCCTTGCACGGCCCATCCCCCAGGCTACCCAAGGGGGTCACAGAGCCTTGTCTCCCGGCTAGTCCCAGCCTTTGGGGCCTCACCCAGCGCTAAGGAGCAAATGGGGCCCCAGGCGCCGATCTCCCAGCCTCCCGCTGCGACCCCTGCACTCGACGGCTCTGCCCCGCCTGGCTGGTAGAATAGCTGCAGGGCGCCCCAACCCGGCCACATCGAGCACACGGGGATGCACAGAACTCAGCTGCGCAGGGGCCAATGGGCCCGGGAACTCCTGATCAGCAAGCGCCCAGGTGTACTGGGGTGATGGAGCCACGCGGGGGGGGGGGGGGGGGGGGGGGGGGGGGGGGCTCAGAAATCCCAGCCCCCCGCCCTGCCAGTCTGCAGCAGCCTCTCTCGGGGGACGTCTCCCTGGCAGCGAGCGCCGAGCCGGGCTGGCAAACGCGCTGGGCTCGTGCTGCCGCGCTTAGGAACAGCCGTGTGGCTGCTGCGGCTCAGGCTGGCTCTCAGGCTCTGAAGCCTGGGGGGGAGCTTAGAGCCCGAGTGCCAGCCTGAGCCGCAGCTCAAAAGCGCCGTCTACACGGCTGCTGGCAGCGTGGCCACACCCTGAACGCACCCGGAGCAGTGAGCACGCAGGGCAGCGAGCAAAGCGCCTCCTTCCCAACTCAGACACGAAGAACCGCTCCGCTCAGCCCCTCCTTGCTGATTGCTGAGAGCTGGGGGGCCTGGGGCAGAGGGGACCCAGAGCCGGGGTCGGGGCAGTGGGGCCTGGGGCCGGAGGCTTCAGCGCAGGGTCTGGGCTGCCAGGTCTGTGCACCCACACTGGGGACAGCACATCTGGCCCTTTCAATCCAGGGTGATGTGGGGAAAGAGCATCCTCCGATCGGCCAGCGCGGCGGGGTCCCCACCGCGGGGCCCGCGCGCCCTCCGACCGGCCAGCGCGGCGGGGTCCCTACCGCGGGGCCCGCGCACCCTCCGATCGGCCAGCGCGGCGGGGTCCCCCCCACGGGGCCCGCGCACCCTCCGACCGGCCAGCGCGGCGGGGTCCCCACCGCGGGGCCTGTGCCCTCCGACCGGCCAGCGCAGCAGGGTCCCCACCGCGGGGCCTGTGCCCTCCGACCGGCCAGCGCGGCGGGGTCCCCCCCGCGGGGCCCGCGCGCCCTCCGACCGGCCAGCGCAGCGGGGTCCCTACCGCGGGGCCCGCACACCCTCCGATCGGCCAGCGCAGCGGGGTCCCCACCGCGGGGCCCGCGCGCCCTCCGACCGGCCAGCGCAGCGGGGTCCCCACCGCAGGGCCCGCGCGCCCTCCGACCGGCCAGCGCAGCGGGGTCCCCACCGCAGGGCCCGCACACCCTCCGATCGGCCAGTGCAGCGGGGTCCCCACCGCGGGGCCCGCGCGCCCTCCGACCGGCCAGCGCGGGGGGGTCCCCACCGCGGGGCCCGCGCGCCCTCCGACCGGCCAGCGCAGCGGGGTCCCCACCGCAGGGCCCGCGCGCCCTCCAACCGGCCAGCGCAGCAGGGTCCCCACCGCGGGGCCTGTGCCCTCCAACCGGCCAGCGCAGCAGGGTCCCCACCGCGGGGCCTGTGCCCTCCGACCGGCCAGCACAGCGGGGTCCCCACCGCGGGGGGCCCGCACGCAGTCAGACCGGCCAGCACAGCGGGGTCCCCACCGCAGGGCCCGCGCGCCCTCTGACCGGCCAGCGCAGCGGGGTCCCCACCGCGGGGCCTGTGCCCTCCGACCGGCCAGCACAGCGGGGTCCCCACCGCAGGGCCCGCGCGCCCTCCGACCGGCCAGCGCAGCGGGGTCCCCACCGCGGGGCCCGCGCGCCCTCCAACCGGCCAGCACAGCAGGGTCCCCACCGCGGGGCCTGTGCCCTCCGACCGGCCAGCACAGCGGGGTCCCCACCGCGGGGGGCCCGCACGCAGTCAGACCGGCCAGCACAGCGGGGTCCCTACCGCGGGGTCTGTGCCCTCCGACCGGCCAGCACAGCGGGGTCCCTACCGCGGGGCCTGTGCCCTCCGACCGGCCAGCACAGCGGGGTCCCTACCGCGGGGCCTGTGCCCTCCGACCGGCCAGCGCAGCAGGGTCCCCACCGCGGGGCCTGTGCCCTCCGACCGGCCAGCACAGCGGGGTCCCCACCGCGGGGGGCCCGCACGCAGTCAGACCGGCCAGCACAGCGGGGTCCCTACCGCGGGGTCTGTGCCCTCCGACCGGCCAGCACAGCGGGGTCCCTACCGCGGGGCCTGTGCCCTCCGACCGGCCAGCGCGGGCGGGTCCCTACCGCGGGGCCTGTGCCCTCCGACCGGCCAGCGCAGCAGGGTCCCTACCGCGGGGCCTGTGCCCTCCGACCAGCCAGCGCAGCAGGGTCCCTACCGCGGGGCCTGTGCCCTCCGACCAGCCAGCGCAGCAGGGTCCCTACCGCGGGGCCTGTGCCCTCCGACCGGCCAGCACAGCGGGGCCCGCGCGCTCTCAGACGGGGCCAGCGCAGAGTGGGATCTGGCCTCTCCCCTACAGCGGGGAATGGAGACTAGATTCATTGCCTGTTGCTCCCCACACCGGGAGCTGGCAGCTGTTTCGACGGCACACACCTTTGGCAGCGCCAGGCCCTGCCCTTGGGGTCCCTACGCAGTGTGGGGCCCGAGGGATGGCCGAGGTCAGAGGCAGGCCGGCCTCCAGCACCTCGGCAGCATGTACAGACACTGGAGCCGCGCAGCCTGGGGTGGTGGCATTGTGCTGCTGAAATGGCTGATAATGGCTAATGAGTTCCAACTCGACCGGTATAGTCTCATAATTACACAGCTCAAAATCCCATTCAGCTGCTGAGATTGCCTGGCTCCTTCCATTATGGAGCCGTGTGCGCCCGAGTGCGAGGGGGCTGGGGGGCAGGTTACTAGGACACTGATGAATGCCTCGGTGGGAATGAATAGACGCTCCCGGCCCTGCTGATTAAACTGAAACCCAGCAGCGCATCCAGCTCCCAGCAGGCCAAGCCAAGGCAGCAGGCAGGCAGAGACGTTTGGATTCCTGCCCCCACCCCCAGGAACAAGGGCCCGATCCTGCCAGGAGGGGAGTAACTCCAGAGGCGCTGAGCGCACAGAGGCTGTTCATCCCCTGGCAGGATGGGGACCTCGCGGCAATTCAGCAAGGCTGAGCCCAGGGCACGGTCCACAGAGATGGATAAACAGAGTTCACAGCTACCTGACTCGACTGCCCCAAGCTGACTCAGGGCTAAAAGGAAGGAAACACACACGCTCGCACACACACACACACACACTAGAGGCAGAACTTTATGTGGGTGCCGATTTTCCAAAGTGCTCTAAAATGCACCCACAGATGCAGATTGTGCAACATCAGAAGCAGGGGTAGAGTTAATGGTGCACATGTGGGGTTTCTGGGTTCGGGGTTTCTCAGGGTTCAGACTCCCTGTCAGGACCTCATTTCAAACTGCTGTAACATTTATATGGCTGGAATACACAAGCCAACAGGGCCCCACTGTCCCAGGCAATGCACGCACACGCACCAAGCAAAGGGCAGGCTTTGACCCAAAGGGTTCCCACTCTGAAAGACAAGACATAAGCCTCGGACTGCAGAGTCCCAGTCATCTCCCAATCCCTGAGCTCCAGGCCCCCACGTCACACCCAGTTCTGCCCCTGCTGAGCCCACTCACCAAGGACGTAGGACATTGGTGGTGTCCCACAGACCCCCAAATCACACCAGGGAACAGGACAACCGGCTCCTTACACACCTACCTATATGTGTAGGACAAAGAGCTGTGCAATCAGTGAGAGTGACATATGCTGAAGGTATCATGCAGACAGGACTAAAACATCCATGGAGTTTCTAAACATTCTAACTGACAATCTCCTAACTCAGAAAGAGTTGCAGCCAACGTGGGTGAATTCTGTGTTAGACCTTGTCATAACAGATAAAGACGCACGGATCACAGACCTAAAAATGAATGGTAGCCTAGGCACAAGTGATCATGATGGTCACATTTATAATGTGCAAGTGGAATAAAGTCTAGACAAGTAATAGAACCAAATGTGTATATATAACAGGGCCCATTTCACAAAGCTGAAAACAATTGTGAGCCAAATCAGCTGGGAGGAAGAATTTAATCAGAAAAATGTGAATAGCTGGAAATCATTTAAGAACACCTGATTAGATGACCAAAAAGCCACAATTGAGGAAGAAGGTTGTGCTGGTTAAACAGACAACCTAGGTTAGAGGGGAAGTGAAGGCAGATGTAAAAAAATAAAAATAATATATAACAAATGGAAGAAAGGAGAAGTTGATAGTAATGAATATAAATCAGAAGTTAGGAACTGTAGAAAATTGATAAGGGAAGCCAAGAGACACAAGGCAACATCTATGGCCAGCAGACTTAAGGACAACAGGAAGGAGTTTTTTTAATATATCAGGAACAAAAAGAATCCTGACAATGGTACTAGTCCATTACTAGACGGAAATGGTAGAATTATCAATAATGCAGAAAAGACAGATGTGTTCAATAAATATTTCTGTTCTGTATTTGGGGGTAAAGCCAGATGAAGCAGTCTCTTCATATAGTGAGAATAACACTCTTTCCATTCCACTGGTATCTCTGGAGGATGTTAAACAGGAGCTACTAAAGTCAGACATTCTTAAATCAGCAGGTCCAGACAACTTGCAATCCAAGAGCTTTGAGGAGCTCGCTGGTCCGTTAATGTTGATTTTCAATAAGTCGTGGAGCACTGGGGAAGTTCCAGACGACTGGAAGAAATCTAATGTTGTGCCAGTCTCTAACATGGTAAACGGGATGCCTTAGGTAATTATAGGCCTGTCAGCCTGACATCAATCCCAGGCAAGATAAATGGAGTGGCCAACACGGGACTCAGTTAATAAAGAACTAAAGGAGGGTGATGCAATTAATGCAAATCAACATGGGTTTATGGAAAACAGAGCCTGTCAAACTAACTTGATAATGTTTTCTAATGAGTTTACAACTTTTGTTGATAAAGGTAATCGTTTTGCCGTAATATACTTAGACTTCTGTGAGGTGTTTGACTTGGTACCATAGGACATTTTGATTAAAAAATGAGACCAATATAAAATGAACCTGGCACACATTAAACAGATTAAAAACTGGCTAACTGTTAGGTCTCCAAATGCCACTGTAAAGGGGGAATCATTGAGCGGGTGTGTTTCCAGTGGGGTCCTGCAGGGATCGGTTCTTGGCCCTCGGTTCTTTAACATTTTTTCCTGGCAGAAAACACGTCATCACTGACGTTTGCAGATGACACAAAGACTAGGGGATTGATAAATAATGAAGAGGGCACATCACTGATTCAGAGAGATCGGGGTCATTTGGTAAACTGGGTGCAAGCAAACAATCTGCGTTTTAATACGGCTAATATGGCACACAGCTAGGAACAAAGAGCGCCAGCCACGCGTACAGGATGGGGGTCTCCACCCTGGGAAGCAGGGACTCTGAAAAACACTGGGGGTCATGGTGGATAAGCAGCTGAACACGAGCTCCCAGTGTGTCGCTGTGGCCAAAAGAGCTCATGTGATCCCAGCAGTAGGAGCAGGGAGGTTCTTTTACCTCTGGGTTTGGCACTGGTGCGACCGCTGCTGGGATCCTGTGTCCAGTGCCGGTACCCACAATGCAAGAGGGATGCTGAGAAATTGAGGGGTCAGAGAAGAGCCATGGGAATAATTCAAGGATTAGGAAACTTGCCTGAGAGTGACAGACTCAAGGAGCTCAACGTAATTAGCTTAAAAGGGAGACAGTTAAGGGCTGACTTGCTGAGTCTATAAACACCTACATGGGGAACGAATAGTTCCTGCTGGGCTCTGCAGTCTAGCTGAGAAGGGTCGAGCACGATCCAATGGCTGGAAGCTGAAGCTAGGCACACTCAGACTAGAAAGCAGGTGTCCATTTGTAACGGTGACAGGAATTAACCATTGGAACAATTTACCCAGGGCCAGGTGGATTCTCCATCACTGGCCATTGTTAAATCCCGACGGGATGTTTTTCAAAGCTCTGCTCTGGAATTATGGTGGGGCAGGTCTCTGGCCTGTGTTACACGGGAGCTCAGCGGAGACGATCACAATGGGCCCTTCGGCCTCGGAATCTCTGATAACAACAATGCAAGGCTAGCAAAGCACTTCACTGAGCCCCAGCCTGCAGGGAGGGAGGCTGGAGCCATGATCTCCAGACGGGAAGGCAGAGGCTCTGACGAGAGACGTACGTGGACCAAAGGCAAGCAGCTGGTCAGTGCCACACAGAGGAACTGGGTGCGCTGGAGCCCTAGCACCTACCCCAAACTGCCTCCAGCGCAGTGGTTCTCAAGCAGGGTTCGTGCACCCCAGGCTACGGAGAGGGCTGCGGGAGGAACAGCAACTCGACTGGAGATTTGCCTAGTTTTACAGCAGGTTGGCGAAGTCGGTACAAACTAAACGTTCCTACAGACCATGACTTGTCCATATACTAGACACTGAAATGTATGGACAGTATTTCTATTCCAATCGATGTATTTAGAATTAGATGGTAAAAATGAGCAAGTCGGCAATGGCTCAGGAGCAGTGGGCTGGGACACTTGTATGTTTAGCTCTGATTCTGTAAGCAGGTCGTTTTTAAGTGAGGTGAAACTTGGGGAGAAGTCAGACTCCTGAAAGGGGTTCCACAGTCTGGAGAGGCCGAGAGCCCCTGCTCCAGAGTGCGAAACAGAAAAGCTTCAGCCTCAGTCACTGCAGACGCTGCAGGGCAGTTGGGGGTAATTTAGGAGATATTTCAGGACTAGATTTTGAGCAGGGGGCAAGAGACACACCAGGCAGCACGGTGCAGTGAGTCGGGGCAGCACGGCCGTCTCTAGCTCCAGGAACCATAAGGCATTTGTGCTGCTCAATCATCCCTCTGACAGCCAGCGATTGAAGAGAGAAAGTGTGTGTGTGGGGGGGGGTGAGTTGCCAGGCATCGAAGGCCCAGCCAGGGACCCCGTGTTTTCCTCAAGCTGCGGTGCTGAGGGGCGAGCTGTCAGCACTGTCTTCCCAGACCTGGAGCTCCCACATGAGGACAGATCCCCCCCATTTCTCCCAGAGCACTTTAAGCATCTCCAGCCTCGTGCACCAGCTCCCAGCCCCTTTGCAGCGTGTTTGGGGGCTGGGCCGTGCTCACAGCTGCACACTGACCTGACCATCATCCCACTGAACATTCAGACTCCCCCACCCGCGCGCCGCTCACCTCTTTGTTCAGAGGAGTGGCCGCCTTTGGAGCCCAGAGGGGAATTAGCAGCAGGTGAAAGCGTGTTTCGAATGCTGCCAAGACAACAACGCTGTGAGGTCACTTCATGCCACTTTCTTCCCCCCCCCCCCCGCAATCCCCCCCAGTGCCTCAGATTCTAAATTACAGCCTGTCAGCCCCAGGCCTCTGAAACGCTCGCTGCTCAGGAGCTAACCCTTTGCCTTGCTGCCCTATTCCAGCAGAGTAAAAAATACCTCCCCGGCCACGTACCATGCAGCTCCCAGAGCTCAGCGACGCAGCCCGAGGCCTGGCTGGGCACCTGCTTGTATCTCCTTGGCTGGGAAATAACCACACAGCCTCGCTCTTCCTTGGCGTTCCTAGAGGGAAAGGCCAGAGGCAACCGTTCGGTCCTCTTGCCTGACCTCCCATACAACACAGGCCAGAGACCCCCCCGGCCCCAGCGCTTCCCGCGTTCAGCCCAGGACTGGCAGCTGAGCGAGGACACAGAAATGCCCAAGCATCAGGTGATGGCAAATCCCCCACATCCCTTGGTGAAATCAGTTCAGATGAATGAGCCCTTTGTTACCAGGGTAGCAGGTCACACCCCACGGTTTATTGGCTTACAAGGCCCTGCATTTTGATGGCTTGATTAGTTCCTTGTGGCTTTGCTGGATTCTGCCCCAGCCACTTGGAGGGTTTGGGGGCTGGCTCACCCTGTAGCAACTGAATGGAATGGAAACGGTGAAAGATAATTAGCTAGACACGGTCACAATCAGATCTATTCCCCAGGGACTTGATGGATGTGGAAGCGGCGCAAGGCAGGCAGGCAGACCCAGCGAGCCAATCGTCTGTAATTCCCGGCAGTGCAAGCCCGAAGCCCAGGAATGCCGAGTGTGCCCACCACGACAGGCGCTGGCACACGCTTGGCTCTTGCCACCGTGCTGACCCACTTAGTTTCGCTTTCTTGCTGCAATGCCCGATGGATATGGGGCTCTCGGGGCCACGCATGCAGCCGGCCTTGATTCAGCCTCTGAAATTGCACCAGATTCGGGCGTGGAATGAAAAACCTGCATTGGCAGGTGGAAGTGGAGCAACGTCTCACTACCCGATGGGCGTGTGCCAATGCAGAATGCATGCACCAGCACACAGAGGCATGTTGTGAAAGATCTGGTGCTTAATCCGTCACCCGTCAGACGTGATCACGTGGCTCTCGCTTCGACTCGGGCTGCAATGGCCAATCTGCCTGGCCACTCCATTGTTACTGTGTGCACCTCACCCCCAGCCACTGTCTACCTGCTTGGAGAACCCTTCTGCTTACACTTCGATTGCAAGCTCCTCTCGTTAGCTGTGTGTGCAGCGCCTGGCGCCATGGGCCTAGTCCCTGCCTGAGTCTGGGTGACACCACCTCAACTTCACAAACTCCTTCCATTGCATTCTGCAAACCTCCCCAAGCCCCGTCGGCTTCTGGAACGTCACCCACTGGCCCAGCGCCCTGCCTGTGTCGGCCCAGCCCTGCCCCATGCCGATCCCGCACCGTGAGGAGGCGCCATTCCTAGCTCGTGCTGGCAAGGAGCCGCCATTGCAGCAGCTCGCCCGGCTTTCCCAGGGCACCCGCCTGCAGCTCACAGTAGGCACAGGGGATGAAGGCTGCCATCAGCGTTTCTCCTGCCAGGAGGCCAGCCGGCCAGGTGCCTCCTGGAGCAAGCCAAGGAGCAGAGCCCTTTCGTGGGTCTCATTGATTAACTAGCCCCTAGCCGAGGGTGGAGCAGCCAGGGAACGCTGGGGAGCAGAGGACAGGCCATAGGAGAGTATTGAACCAGGCTGACACCACAATGAACTTTTCAGCCTCACAAGCAGCCCGGCTTGCGAAACTAGTGCTGGGGAACAGGAGCGTTTTATGCTTTTTCTCACTTACCTCTGGGGAGTTCGTGCCCCAGCTCTTAGCCCCTCCTCCCCCTGGGTGGGCTTTGCACAGACACAGAGGAGTTATTTGTCATCCTCCGATTTCAAAGCCCTTGATTTAATACAATAATGGCTGACTGTCAATATCCTCATTCGAAAGATGGGGAAACTGAGGCATGGAGCAGGGACATGACTTTGTCCCGCTGCACAATGACTGGGAGATAGGAACACAACCCATGAGTCCTGACAACCAGCCCTGTGCTCCGTCCACTAGTCCAGCTGGACACACTAAAGATTTGAGTCCTGCGGTTACTGACTTTGCCGCACCCATTTCCCAGATACAGGGGAAGGATAGCCCAGTGGTTAGAGCACTACCATGGCACTCAGAGCTGGCTTCTATTCCCAGCTCTGCCACAGACTGCCCGTGTGACCTAGGACACATCACTTAGTCTCTCTGCCCCACCCCCTATCGGGAAGGCGAGAGCAGCAGCATGGCCCTGCCTCGCAGGGGGGCGTCCGGAGAGCACACGGAAGATTAGGAGGTACTCAGTTGCTATGGCAATGGGGCCACAGAAGTACTTAGACAGGAAATAAAGCAGGACTCCTGTCACCCCCGGTTTTGGAGCGGCAGGGAGCTGCGGCCCCAAAGGCTGCTGGGACTGACTTCTGCAGGAAGCCTCAGCCCTGAGATATGGGGGCTCTTGAATGACCCACATCCATTTGCTCTCCTGAATCCCCACGTCTCCCAGCTTTGCCCCCTCCGCCCTGCTCCGGTTAGGGACCCAAGAGACCCTGTTTCTGCTCCAGTCCCCAGGCCAGTGACTCATCCTCGCTTTGCCGAGCTCCGGCTCCATCGGTGCTCTTGCCATCGGCGCGGTGAGCTTGCATTCCTCTGCTTTCAGAGCCCAGTGGCCTGAAAAATTCATTTCTCTTTTTCTGATCTACCCGTTCCTAGCAGCATCTCTGTCCCCTAGGGCACTGCCTCTGCTATCTGGATCAGCGTTTGCATCCAAAATTCATGCCGGGAAAGAGAATTCTCAGCAAAGCCTCAGGAAGCCTGAAATGGCCCCGGCCACAGGCCAGGATCTGGGCCAGATCCTCAGGTACTGTAACTCAGCCTGGCGGCAGCGTGTGCAAGGGAACTACCCTGATTTACACCACGAGGGGTCTCTGTCTTACATGATTTATCTTCTGATTTAAAGCAACACTGTGAATTTAACAGCCACGCTCTCGACAAACCCCTTTCTCTGCCTGTGTTACCCATGGGCCCTCGACGTGAACGCTGGGAGAAATCCAATGTGTCACTCTGGCTGCTCTGAGTCACTTACAGCGTCTCTCCCGGCTGGGACACTTCAAAGCGCTGCCGCGGCAGCGCTTTGAAGCGCTAAGTGTAGTCAAAGCACCAGCGCTGGGAGAAAGCTCTCCCAGCGCTGTCCGTACTCCACCTCCCTGTGGGGAATAACGGACAGCGCTGGGAGCCGCGCTCCCAGCGCTGGGGCTTTGACCACACTGGCGCTTTGCAGCGCCGCAATTTGCAGCGCTGGAGAGGGTGTGTTTTCACACCCTGCTGCAGCGCTGCAAATTTGTAAGTGTAGCCAAGTCCCCAGGGAGCCCGTCGGCTCTTGCTTTAGAGTCAGTCGCACTTTCAGCTTCTTAGCAACAATCTGGGTTTCCGACCCTGCAGGGGAAGAGCTGCTTGCTGGCACTCAACTGGCTTTATTCCTTGTTATTTGAATCTTTGGGAATGTTTCTGTGGCCCCTGGGCTTTAGGAAAGCTCGTTTACAGAGAGTGAAAAAGGCTGAGGTTGCTGAGCACTCCTCGGACGGGCACACAGCGACGCAGGATTGGGCCCCACTCGGGGATGCAGACTCTGTTCCAGCATTTCCACCTTGCCGTTCTCCCCCATCCACACACATCCCCTTCCCCCTCGCTTTAACACTCCTCTGCTCCTAGCCATGAGCCAAAACAGAGCCTGGCCCTGGCCAAACGAAACCCCTGCCAAAGGTGGGCGTCTCTTCCTTCGGGGCAGTCTCTGTACACAGCTGGCTCACCCCGGAACCTGGGCAGAGCTCTGTGATTTCCCCCGTCACGGCACTCTCCAGACACTTCATTACACACCGGGCAGAGTCTGCCTCGCCCCCCGCTGCTTCCCAGCTTCAGGGGAAACAGAAATGGAGAAAATGCTGAAGGAAAGGGAGCATGAAATTAGAAGTAAATGCAAATACCGTAATGAGCTGGCTGGAGTGTGTGTGTGTGTACGTGCATGAACCCCCTTGTCACATTTTCAAACAAGCACCTTTGTGTTTCCTCCCCGGCTGCTGCTCACACCGGGGTGAAGCTCTCTGTAAACATCGGCAAAGCCACCTCATTGTCCTCCTTCGAATCCCTTCTCAAGACTCTCCTTTGCTGCGATGTCTGCACAAAACTCAGCAACGGTTCAGCCGCCCGCACCGAGCCCCCTGCCCACCCGCCCGCGCCGAGCCCCCTGCCCGCCCGCCCGCACCGAGCCCCCTGCCCGCCCGCCCACGCCGACTGAGGCTCTCATTGTTTCCTGCTACTCCTCCATCTGACCCACTTGTCATCTCTCGTCTTACACTTAAATCACCAGCTCTTTGGGGCAGAGACTTTCTGTTCTGTGTTTGTCCAGCGCCTGGCCTGATGGGGTCCTACAAACACTAAACAATAACACCCCCTGCTGGATGGACTCTGAACTGTTCCACCGGACATCACTGCCCCTCTACTGCGAATGGGGATTCTCTCAGCTCCTGTGCTTTTGGAGCCAGAGGGCCCGGGTGCTGCCATTGGTGAGAACTGCAGCCAGGCCGTGCCAAGGGCTGGGCGTGCGGTACGGGGAAGCGACAGACAGACAAGAGCCTAAATAACAAGCACGTTTTGAAGCGACTGCCCAGGCTTACCGATTACAAGGGCAGACAATTCTCGCTCTCAGGCTCTGCATCAGCTCAATGGCGGCAGAGCAGCACCACTCCGGGGGAAACAATGCAGCAGCACATGTAAGACAAAAATACGTATTTGAAACGGTGCAATAACCAGGGATGGCTCAGACGTTCCCGGGAAACCACTGCTGCTTGGCGTGAAAAGTGGCCACCCGGGGCCAATCCAAGAGGCTTTAAAGTCTCTTATCGGTGACTTTTTCCAACGTGGGACAATAGATTCTCAGCTACCAGCCTCAGCTCCAGTCAATACAAACACAACATAGTTTTTTAAACTAATATTTTTCCAGCATGCGATTCCATGGGGAGAGAGGCCCAGCGTTGCCATGGCGATATATAGCCAGCATCTGCCTTGGAAGGAGCTGAAGGGAGAAATTGGAATAGAATTGCAAATTTGCTCAGTCCTGAGGACGACTCCAAGGGAATCCACTGAGCCAGATTGCAGCAGCCTGGCTTCCAGAGAGAGCCCTGCCCGTCACCGCGAGCCTGAGGCTCCGGAGGGCAGCTCGGCCTGGGGAGCGGAGCCATGCTGGGTGCTCGCTCAGCTGGAAGCTGGTCTCCTATTCCGTCCCTTGAGGCCACCTGAGGAGAGGCAGCTCGAGTGCTGCTGGCATGTGCACTCCCACAAACAGCCACAGGGCTCCAGTCATCGTCTGCACCTCCCTCTGCAGACACCGCGCTGAGCGCCTCCATCTGCTTGGGCAGCAAATACCCCCGGGGGGCAATTCACTGCCGAGCCCTTGCACCCATGAGTGCATCCCCCTGTGTCCAGCGAGCGGGGCCAGCACCAGCTCTCTCTGCACTTGCCTAGAGCAAGAGGATCCTTGGCAGCTGGCTATGGCCTATGATACTGCAGGCCCTTCACCGGGTCCCAGAGAGAAAGGGGAAATTTCCTCCCTCGAGTTCTCTGGCGCCACCCCCAACGCTGCTGACAACAGCTCTCCTCAACCAGCCTGTGGAGACAGAACGCTCAGACTGGTGCCGCTGTCAGACTACAACTGTGTGGCGAGGTTACACGTCTGGCTGACCAGGGAGCGGCGCTGCATCCCGCGGTACCGCACCCCGTCCCTGGGACGACACGGCACATGCAATGGCTGAACAGCTGCCTGGCTGAGAGGTCTCAACGGCAGGGCCGGCTCCAGACCCCAGCGCGGCAAGCACGCGCGTGGGGCGGCCCTTTCCCGGGGAGGGCGGCAGGCTGGCCCGGCGGACCTGCCGCAGTCATGCCTGCGGGAGGTCCACTGGAGCCCCGGGACGAGTGGACCTGCCGCAGGCATGACTGCGGACGGTTCGCTGGTCCCGCGGCTCGGCTGGACCTCCCGCAGGCATGACTGCGGCAGCTCAAGCGGAGCCGCCGGACCTGCGAACCGTCCGCAGCTGCGGGAGGTCCAGCCGAGCCGCGCGACCCGCGGACCCTCCGCAGTCATGCCCGCGGGAGGTCCGCTGCTCCCGCGGCTCCGGGGCACCTCCCGCGCATGACTGCTTGGGGCGGCCAAAAAGGTAGAGCCGCCCCTGCTCAACGGGGAATCCTCAGTGACCCCGTCTGGTTCCAGGGGGGTCCTGAAGGGTTCCTGGCCCCAGGCTCATTAATAGTTTTATCAGTGACCTGGGGGAAAACATAAAACCAGCCCTGAGGAAGTCTGCAGGTGACACGACGCTGGGGGAAGTGGTACATAATGCAGAGGTCACGGGTACAATCCGGATCATGTGGGGAGCTGGGTGCAGCAAACAACGTGTGTTTTAATGGGGCTAATGCAAAGTCATACATGTAGGAATGAAGACGGCAGGATGGGGGACTCTGGCCTGGGAAGCAGCGACTCTGACAAAGATTTGGGGCAGTGGTGGAGAATCAGCTGCACAGTTCTGGTGTCCACGGCTGAAGAAGAATTTAAAGAAGAGCCGTCATTTGCTGGTGATTGTTGATCCCGGGGCCTGCAGCGCTGCCAAAGGCGTGGGCAGAAGCCAGGAGGCAGCCTCGCAAATCCCAATTCAAGATTCCGGGGCATCCTTTCCCCCGCAATGTAAACCTCTCGGCTTCATCTCCAGAGGCTGATTCACAGGCCACTTGGCCTTTCCGTGCTGGGGCAGGATGAAGAGGCTCTGAGGCTGCCTGAACTCCGCCATGCTGCCTAGGCGAGCTCCTAGAGCCCTACCCAGCACACCCGGCTTGGAGCAGCCCTGCGCTGGGAGAGAGCAACGTGACTCTGGAAAGTCAACTTGGGCCGTTCGGGCCTTTCTCGCCCCCTTTGGCTGATGCTCACAGACTCAGCAGGGCCCATCATGAGCATCTAGTCTGAGCTCCTGCACGTCGCAGGCCTCCAGCGCCCAGGTCTCTCATTTCCCCCCTAACAGAAGAGCAATGTGCACGGGTGACAACGCACCCGGCACAGCCACGGCCCCACTGACGGCAGGTGCCTCACAACACCGTGGCTGGGATTCCCGGGCCATTAGCTGAGCTGCTGGGAACGTTTCCCAAAGGAAAAACAAACCCGAGGACAAAGTTCCTTTGCTGCCCGGCACTCTTGCTCCGTGAAGGCTGCCGATCCGCGAGAGCCACCCACGCCCCTGGGCTGCGGACGCGAGGGACCAGCAAACGGGAAGGATTTTGCACACTCCGGAGGCACTGGACGGGGACTGGAACAGCGCAGCCGGGGCTGGGCGGAGGGGCGTCTGCTAGACACACATGGGGCTGTTTCTCAGCGGGGCTGGCCATCTGCAGGATTTATGAGGATTTGTACCATGGTCGTGCCTAGGACCCTGCTGCGCTAGACTCTGCACAAACACAGAGCAGACCCTGGTCCCTGCCCCACGGGACGCTGGGGAAGCGCCCCGGGACAGTAACTTTCTTTTCCCCAAAGGTGAGGGAGATCGAATAGAGCCACGCAGCGGCGCTGGGCAGCATAGCGAATGCCCCCCCTGTCCCTGAGCCCCAATTAACATTACTAGGCGCACATGTCTCTACACAGCAGCATCCAGGAGGTGCACACAGGGCTTAGAAACACGCCAGGCTTTCACAAGGCAGGCACGGCTCTCCACCCAGCCGCAGCTCCTGGCTCAGCTGGGTCCAGACCAGATGGCAGGAGTCCAAGAAAGAAAGATCAGGAGAATTCACAACTCTGCAAGTCACCGGCCCAGATCTCCAGGTGGGCTAAACCCCTGGGGCTCCGCTGCCTACAGCTGAGGATCAGTCCAGAGAGGCGGCGGCTCCGGCATTAGATCCTAGAGCCAAGTGAGGCTAAGGGCTCTCCCAAGAGATCAAAGGGACCAATGGGCCATGAAATGCCAGGCCAAGCAGGACAGGAGGCTGTAGACTGGCTCATGACATGACAGCAGGGAAGCCAATGCCTGAAGGGCCTTCCCGGGAGAGAGGTGAGAAGGGGGACACGGGGCTATTTGCCTTGAGCAAGGGAGGAGCAATTTGGCCTAGTTCGTTACCCACTAATTAAACCCGAAGTGCCCACTGATTACGAGAAGCAGGTGCCGAATGAAAGTAGCCCCCCGACGCGTGCTGGGTGGAGTGCTGACGGGGAGCGCGCCCCCCCAGACCCACACACCAGGGCCCCCCGCCTCCACTTCCCCCTGCCACTCCCAGACCCGACAAGCAGAGCACCCCTGGGACTCTCCTCCAGCTGCACCAGGCAGTGAGAGGGGCTGGGCCCCATCGTGGACCCCTCCAGACTCAGCCCCAGCCGCCGGTTGTGACATTAGCTGCCAACAGGGGTCCCCTCTGAGAGCTGGCAGGTGCCCCCCGCCCATGGCAGGTGCCTAGGGCCGAATTCACAGCTGGCAAAAGCAGGCGCAGCTCCACTGAGCCCAGTGGGCGTTTATACGCTCAGCCCAGCAATTAATGTGGCCCAAGGACTCAGTTCAGGGCTGGCTCCTGGTTTCTCTTGGCCTCATGTGCTGGAAAACGTATCGGGCTCCATCAGACCCCCACAGCCTAAGCATCTGTGGGGGGAGAGGGAGGGCAGCCGGTCAGGTGGGGGACTTTGGTGAAGAATTGGCATTTTCCCAGCATGCCCGCTCTCTGCCCCCTCCCCGCAAGGCTCCTGGGGGAGTTCAGGCGACCCGTGCACAGCGGGACCCACGGGGGGCAGGCCTGTCCCACTGTTAATACAGCTCCCAGGTGCCCAGGGCTCGTCAGGAACAGGCTGGAGTTTTCAGTCTCCAGCGAGTGGGCTCCACACGCCGAGGAGCGACAGAGCAGAGGGAGGAGTCTGGCTGCGGGAGCCCCAAAGCCTAACGTGTGGGGCTGGAAACCCCCAAACGCGCCTGGGAGAGACGAGAGCTCCCAGCCCAGCTCAGCCCAAGGCCCCCAGCGTGCCAACGGGCTCGGTGCAAAGGAAGAACCCCCAGGACAAGACGCTGCGCGTGGCCGGCTCCGGGGCAGAAGTGGCGAGAGTCCAAGCTTTTGACACCAGAATCCATCGTAAGTGCCAGGGGTTCTCTGCAGCGGCTGGTGCTGGCTCCGGTCACAGCCGGGACGTTGGGCTGGATTCACTCCACCCGTGGGACTGGTTCCAGCTCCGGAGTCAGAGCCCGCGTAGGAGAATGTCTCGCGCCCCTGAGCAGCCGGGGGAAACGGCAGCGGGAGCAGCCGGAGAGGCGCTGAGACCGGCCACTCCCAGAGATGCCAGCGGGCGCGCCTCTCGGGGCTGTCAGCCGAGCGCACTGACGGGCCGGGGCCGAGAGAACAGACACTATCGGTCCTGCCGAGCTCCCAGAGGGACGCGCCTGGGGCTGGAGCACACCTGTGTGTCTGTGCAAACCCAGCCCCGCGCCCCTGCCCAAAGTGGGTTTGGTCATTAGCGCTTCCCTGTGTCCACAGCTTGCGGCAGCCCTGTCACTGCGCGGCGTAATCCTCACTGCTCTGAGGATCATTACAGCAGCAGAAGAGAAAATCCCATTAAAGAGGCGCCCTGTGGTGCTGCTGACATGCTGGGCGCTGGCAGGGCTGCGGGGCTGCGCTCACACGGGGCAGGCGCAGGAGGCTGGCTGCCATTCCCGACAGGCCCCTGACCTAATTCGGCTCAATCCCAGAACATGAATTGGTCTGGGGAAGGACTGGTAGTGAGGGGCGCTGGTCCAGCACGGGTCTGTCACAGAGCACGCTCCATGGCCTGTGCCAAGCCTCACCAGGCCGGCCATCCTGAGCCCAGCTAGCCCAGGATCCTGTCTTCCAACAGGACGGTGCCAGGTGCCCCAGAGGGAATGAACAGAACAGGGAATCATCAAGTGATCCAGCCCCTGTCGCCCACTCCCAGCTTCGGGCAAACAGAGGCCAGGGACACCCAGAACATGGGGTTGCATCCCTGACCATCCTGGCTAATAGCCAGTGATGGACCTGCCCTCCAGGAACTGATTTAATTCTTTTCTGAACCCAGTTATACTTTTGGCCTTCAACACCCCATGGCGAGGAGTTCCACAGGTTGACTGTGTTGTGTGAAGTACTTCCTTGTATTAGTTTTAAACCTGCTGCCTATTAATTTCATTGGGCGACCCCTGGTTCATGTGTTATGTGAAGGGGTAAATAACACTTCCCTGTTCACTTGCTCCACACCAGTCAGGATTTTATAGACCTCGATCATATCCCCCCCCGTCGTATCTTTGCCAAGCTGAACAGCCCCTGTTTTTTCAATCTCTCCTCATACCAGAGCTGTTCCATCCCCCCAATCCCTTTCGTTGCCCTGCTCTGTACTTTTTCCAGTTCGAATTTATCATTTCGGAGCTGGCACGGCCAGACCTGCGCGCAGTGTTTGCGGGGTGGGCGTGCCCTGGATTTCTGTAGGGGCATTAGGAGATTGTCTGGTTTATTCTCTATCCCTTTGCTAATGGTTCCCAACATTCTGTTCGCTTTTTTGCCTGCCGCTGCACATGGAGCAGATGTTTTTAGAGAACAATCCATGATGATTCCAAGATCTCTTTCCTGAGTGGTAACAGCTAATTTAGACCTCTTCATATTGTATGTATAGTTGGGATTATGTTTTCCAATGTGCATCACTTTGCATTTATCAACATTGAATTTCATCTGCCATTTTGTTGCCCAGTCACCCAGTTTTGTGAGATCCCTTTGTAGCTCTTCGCCGTCTGCCTGGGACTTAACTATCTGGAGTAGTTTTGTATCATCTGCAAACTTTGCCACCTCGCTGGTTACCCATTTTCCCAGATCATTTATGAATATGCTGAATAGGACTGGGCCCAGTACAGAGCCCTGGGGGACACCACTATTTACCTCTCTCCATTCTGAAAACTGACCATTTATTCCTACCCTTTGTTTCCTGTCTTTTAACCAGTTACCGACCCATGAGAGAACCTTCCCTCTGATCCCATGGCAGCTTACTTGGCTTAAGAGCCTTTGCTGCGGGACCTTGTCAAAGGCTTTCTGAAAATCTAAGTACACTAGATCCACTGGATCACCCTTGGCCCCCTCAAAGAATTCTAGTAGCTTGGTGAGGCGTGATTTCCCTTTACTAAAACCATGTTGACCCTTCCCCAACAAATTATGTTCATCTATGTGCCTGACAGTTTTGTTCTTTACTATAGTTTCAACCAGTTTTCCTGGCACTGAAGTTAGACTTACTGGCCTGTAATTGCTGGGATCGCCTCTGGAGCCTTTTGTAAAAAGGTCCTGCAGCCACCCAGGGCATGCTGGGGCCGCTCTCTGCAGCTATTCACACTCTGAGCCCCTCCGCACACAGCCCAGGCCCTTCCTTTGTTCCTGCGGCAGATCCGAGCCCGTTAACAACAAAGCACTTCACCCAGTGACAGAGCCAGCCCTGTGATGCCCCTCACTGTGATGCCCCAGGGAGCTGGCTCTGCACCTGAGCTGGCGAGCTCCCAGACAGGTGCTGCCTCTGCAGACAGGTGGGAAGTCACAGGAAGAGCACACACCCCAGCAAGGACTCACAGGGGCCACGCACACCTGAAAGAGTCACGATCCCAGAGTAACTAGACATTCCTGCTAAAATGTTAACAACCATGACACTTATGCCACTGCCATCATTAGGTTCCAGGGTTATCACTCCATTCTGAGGTGGGTGGGTAGCTCCCAGAGCTGCTCTTTCCCGTGGTCTGCAGACTCCATGGCCCAGCCCTGTATTGGGATCAAGTGCCAAGGCTAGACATGTAATATGAATCTTACACCAAAGCTGTAATTCTGGGGCAGAGACGTGCACCGCCCCCCCCAGCCCAGACTCTGTGCCGATGCGGCAGGACTGGCTGTGCACGGAGACAGAGTGTTGACAGGCCAGGGTGGTGTCTGCCTTGTGCAATGCAGAGCAGATTAACTAAAGCAGCCATGTCTCCCGTCACTTCCTGCTGGGTCAGCCACAGGTGGCCAAGGAGCAGAGGGGCAGCCCAGAGGAGCTGTGGAGATGCCCCAAGACACCCATTTCCTGGTGGCCTGGCACCCGCAGCTGATGCATAAGGACTAGGAGTCACCAAATGACATTAATAGGCAGCAGGTTTTAAATGAACACAAGGAAATATTTCTTCACCCAACGCACTCACTGTCAGCCTAGGGAGCTCTTTGCCAGAGGATGTGGTGAAGGCCAAGACTATAACAGGGTTCAAAGAAGAACTAGATCAGTTCACAGAGGACAGGCCCATCAATGGCTGTTAGCCAGGAGGGGCAGGGATGGTGTCCCTGGCCTCTGTCTGCCAGAAGCTGGGAATGGGCGACAGGGGATGGGTCACTTGATGATTCCCTGATCTGTTCACTCCCTCTGGGGCACCTGGCACTGGCCACTGTTGGCAGACAGGATACTGGGCTAGATGGACCTTTGGTCTGACCCAGTCTGGCCATTCACGTTTCACCCACTTTACAAATCTCCCTGCCACACTTGCCAGAGTCATCCTCAGCCGAGCTCCGCTGGCTCACCCCAGGCAGGGCTGCCCCTGGTGCATTCAGTAGGGATGAGCCTCCCCTGCCTGGAACAGACTTCGGTCCCGGTGGGGTCGCCCAGCCACCTGGCTAAGCGGGAGCAGCTGAGCAGCCCAGCTGGAGGCAGTCGGCAGCCTAACGCTGCAGAACACCAGGTCTAGGATGGCAGTAACCTCCTTGGCCAAGCAGAGTTCATGCTCCCGCCCCTGCCCCCTCCCCCCGGGGTTCACAGCCTGGGTGGGGCCCGGGGCTGGAACCTCCTACAGACCAGCGGAGCTGCGGGAGCCTAGGGTGGAGTTGGCACGGGAGCCGCTGGTCAGCATGGCGGGTCCCCGAGAGCTGGGGGGGGGGACAGCAGGTGACTGGGGTGCAGACTCAGCCCCCCCTCTTCCCCGCCGGGCTCGCCCAGGGAACCCGGCGCTGTGCTGGAGGGGGGGGGCGGGCAGGCCGGACCCCGGGGGGGGCGTCCTCGGGAGGGGCGGGGGAAACTCCCCGAGGACAAAGGGCGACGCTGGCTCGCTGGAGCTCGCCCCCTCCCGCCCCCCCGGCTCAGGGCTCGTCGAGACTGGGGGCTGCAAACTGGGCTGAGGGGGCGGCCCCGCTGCCACGCAGCCAGCGGCCCCAGTCGCTGCTGCGCCCGGCTGCCCTGTCACGGGGGGGGTCCCCATGTCCCGGGGGGGGCCCTCCAACCCGCTGCCGCCCGCCCCGGGCTGGGGGTCCCTGGCGAAGCGAGCGGGGGAAGCGGCTGCCTCGGACAACGCGCCCCGCGCTGGTCCGGGGGTTAATGGAAGGAAAGTTGACTCGGAGCCGCGTGGGTCTGCGGGGAGCCCGTGACCCGTCCCCAGCCAGCCCCGGCGGAGCAAAGGGCGTGGGAACGCGCGGGGAGGGAGCGTGGGACGGACACCGGGGGACGTCCCCGCCGGGCTCCGTTCCGCGTGACACAGCGGCCCGGGGGGCTGGCGCACGTGTGTGCGCGGCTAGAGAGAGTGCGGAGATCCACGCGTGTGCGCGGAGGGGTCCCGCTCCGATTCCATCCCACAGCCCCACGCGCGGAGTCACAGACGCAGCCCCCCGCCCCCAGCTCCGTAACAAAGACAATTGGAGGCTGGCTCAGGAGCGTCAAGACAAAAATCCCTGTCTGGCTCCCCCCCCCGCCGCCTTTTGTGCGCCCCGCGCCGGGACTGTCACCCCGCGGGGGTCCCCGCAAACCCGCTGCACGGCGCCTGCCCCGCCCCGCCCGGCAACCCGGCCCCGCCCCACCCCACACATGGGGGGGGGAATAGATGCCAGCTCGGCCCCAGCCCACACATGGGGGGATCGATCCCAGCCCTACCCCACACATGGGGGGGATCGATCCCGGCCCCAGCCCCAGCCCCACCCCACACATGGGGGGATCGATCCCGGCCCCAGCCCTACCCCACACATGGGGGGGTCCCAGCCCCACCCCACACATGGGGGAATCGATCCCGGCCCCAGCCCCAGCCCACACATGGGGGGGGATCGATCCCGGCCCCAGCCCCAGCCCCACCCCACCCCACCCATGGGGGGCGGGTGAGTAGCTGTGAGGCCAGGCTGGAAGGGGGGCGCTGCAAAGGCAGGCGCCCAGGCCCCCCGCCCAGGGGCAGCGCAGGGGTCTCTGCGGGGCGCGGCGGGGCCGTACTCACAGTCGCTCCGTGTTGCGGGGGATGTTTTTGGGGACGCCCCGGAGCCCGGTGCCGTGACAGTCCACGGTGGTGCCGCTGCAGGTGCAGAGCGCGGGGCAGCCGGTGGCCCGCACCCCCCACGCGGCTGCCCACGCCAGGAGCCAGGCGCCGGCTCGCAGCCACCTGCCCTGCGGGGCCATGCCGGGAACCGGACCGGACCGGACCGGGCTCGGAGCTGCGCCGCCGCCGCCGCCGAGCGCCCTCCCCCGCCAGCAGCCGGCTGCGTCTGAGCGCCGGGCTCGGTGCGAGGGGGAATGCGGAGCTCCGCGCCCCCCACCCCCATCCATCAACCGCAGCCACAACCCCCAGCCCCGGCCGGCTCCGCCCCCAGCGCCGGCCCCTCGCCGCGCACACAAAGGAGCTGCCCCGCCGCCGGATCGGGCCCGGCGGGGGGCGCATGCGGCTGAGGGGCTGCAGGAGGCGAGGGGGCAGGTTGGCCGCCGCCCCCCTGCTCCTGCCCCGCGGCCCCGTGGCGCCCCTTGTTGCACCGCCGAGGCTACTGTCGGAGCAGGGGGGGTCTCGCCCCACCACATGGGGGTCACGGCCTGGCCTGGGCACAGCATCAGCTCTGCCATGAGCCCCCCGGCAAAGCGCCTTGGGTGGCGCTGCCGAGTCCAGCCTTGCCAGGAACCCTGGGGCAGCGCCCTGCCGAGCAGAGCGGCCGGGGGGCTGGCCTGGGGCCCCCCTCGCCCAAATGCTGCTGGGGGCTCCGGGTCCAGAAGTCAGGTTCCTCCGAGGGAAGAGCAAAGGGAGCCTCCCCCCGGCAGCGGCAGCTCCTGGGGGCAGCAGGGGCCAGTGGCTCCCGGGAGCTCCCCTCGCTTCAGAAGCGGTCGGTCGGACGGGCTGAGTCCAGCCTGCTTGGGACAAAGGGACGGAGCTGCTGCACTGGACTCCAGCCCCCGTCACATTAGGATCTGGGCACCGCCCAAGGCCCAGCCATTCGTGTAGCCGCCTCAGGCCCGGGGCTGTGGCCCTCACGGTACAGGTGGCACCAAGGCGCACACACGTTCAGAGGCTCATAGGAGCAGCCAGACTGGGTCAGGCCAAAGGTCCATCCAGCCCAGTGTCCTGTCTGCCGACAGAGGCCAGTGCCAGGTGCCCCAGAGGGAGTGAACAGAACAGGGAATCATGGAGTGATCCAGCCCCTGTCGCCCACTCCCAGCTCCTGGCAGACAGAGGCCAGGGACACCGTCCTGCCCAGCCTGGCTAACAGCCATTGGTGGATCTGTCCTCCAGGAATTTATCTAGCTCTTTCTTGAACCCTGTTATGGTCTTGGCCTTCACAACACCCTCTGGCAAGGAGTTCCACAGGTTGACTGGGCGCTGGGTGAAGAAATACTGCCTTGTGTTTGTTTTAACCCTGCTGCTTATTCATGTCATTGGGTGATGCCTGGTGTTAGGTGAAGGGTAAATAACCCTTCCCTGCTCACTTCCTCCGCACCAGTCATGGGTTCAGAGCCCTCTGTCAAGTCCCCCTCCCCTCCTTGGGTGTCTCTTTGCCCAGCTGAACTGTCCCAGTCTTTGGAATCTCTCCTGTACAGAAGCTGGTCGCTCTCCTCCTCAGCTTCGTTGCCCTTCTGTGTGTCTTTCCCAGTTCTAAGAGAGCTTCCTGAGACGGGCGAGCAGAGCTGCGGGCCGTGTTCACGGCGTACCAGGGATTCCCACACGGGCATTAGGATATTCACCGATGGTCTGTCCCGTTCCGTTAGCTCAGTTCACTCCCCCGAAGTCTGTGGTGCAGCAGGAACAAACCCGGGTCTCTGGTTAGTGTCTGGATGCAGAAATTAGTCTGGGGGCAGGGGTGCAGCTCCCAGAGGGGGATCACGTTAGGCCCATGCTGGAACCCCAGATCTGAACACCCCAACTTTGGGGAGACTCAGGGCTGAATCTAAGCTCTGCAGCTGGCCTCAATGAACTGAACCAAAAGCCTGTCTCATCCAATCAGGGAACAGAAACAGTGTCACATGACTGCTGTCCTGGACCTGAGTTTCGAATCTATGCAATGGCACCACCCGCGCAGTATTTCCTGATGCAGTTACCTGGGGAATGATTTCAACAAACGAAAATCTCTCCATTCACCACAAGAAAGGAGGCAGAATCCACCCAATGCCAGCGTGGCCAGTGCCGCAGTGTGCCGGTAATTCTGAGTCACAAGACTGGGTCAGACCAAAGGTCCATCTAGCCTAGTATCCTGTCTTCCAACAGTGGCCAATGCCAGGTGCCCCAGAGGGAATGAACAGAACAGGGCCGTTATCGAGTGACCGATCCCCTGTCGCCCACTCCCAGCTTCTGGTAAACAGAGGCTAGGGACACCATCCCTGCCCAGCCTGGCTAATAGCCATTGATGGACCTGTCCTCCAGGAACTTACCTAGTTCTATTTTGAACCCTGTTATAGTCTCAGCCTTCACAACATCCTCTGGCAAGGAGTTCCACAGGTTGACTGTGCATTGTGTGAATACTTCCTTGTGATTGTTTTAAACCTGCTGCCTATTCATTTCATTTGGTGACCCCTAGTTCTTGTGTTATGAGTAAATAACACTTCCCTGTTCACTTGCTCCACATCAGACCTTGATCATATCCCCCTGAGACATATGAGTCTGATCTAATATATCACTGACAGGTGACAGGGCCAGAAACAGTTAATTACTTCACAGGCTGACCTAATCCAGGGACAAACTTTAGAGACTTGTTAGGAAAATATGTAAATGAACAGAGCTTTGAAATGCAGCCGGCATTGTTAGAGGTAGAAGGGGAGGTGTTTGCTCAGGGCTTGGGATGTCAGCAAACAAGTCTTGTCTATTGCTAGAGCTTTGATTCAAAGATCAAAAAAGGAATATTAACATTTAGGAAGATATGTGAGTGAAATAGTATTATTGTCTCTATGTCTCTTTGAAGATTGTGGCAACCTGTATCTGAACTGTTTAATGGATACATTACCCTGTGCTAATTGCCAGGATGTTTGGGAGAAGGAGAGTTAAGCCTATTGTTTTCTCAAGCCAAAAGGATGCTGGAAATGTATAAAAACCCTGGGACACGATCCTGCTTCATCTCAGATCTGCTTTGGGTTTCAAGAGGGGGAAACCTTAAGCCACAAGGATTGAGATCCCCAGTCACTGACTGGAGCCACCCTGAATATGGACATTGGACTGTAACCTCTGGACTGTTTCTGAAAGGACTTTTGGCAACTACAAGCTCATCTCTGCTGTGTGTGAACCTCAAGAATTGAATTCAAGTCTGTCTGTAGATTGATCTTTTAACCAGCACGCTCTCTCTTTTCTTTTTTAATACATTTTAGCTTAGTTAATAAGAGTTGGCTCTAAGCATGTATTCTGGGTAAGATCTAAGTTGTAATTGGACCTGGGTGTGTGGCTGATCCTTTCGGGGTGGAAGAACCTTTTCTTTTATATGATGAGAGAAGATTTTCAGTGACCATCTGTGACGGAGCGATTCTGGCGGGACCCAACTGAGAGTGCCAAATCAGGACCAATTGCTTAAACAGGGCAGTTACAGCCCTAGGCTGGGGTTTTTCCACCTCTAAGGCAAACCAAACCAGCCAGACAAAAAGGACTTTGGTCTCACCCCACTGGCTAACCACAAGTCACACAAGCAATTTCCTTAGACACTCCAGTCTCCCAGTATCACCACCAGTGCACTCGTCCTGGGGATGAATGGTTATGAAAACCAACACCCCAATAAAAGAGAAAGGTTCTCTCAATCCCAAAGGACCAAGCCCCAGACCCAGGTCAATATACACATCAGATCTTACCCACAAATCACGCTGTTGCCAATCCTTTAGAATCTAAAATCTAAAGGTTTATTTACAAAGGGAAAAAGGTAGAGATGAGAGGTAGAATTGGTTAAATGGAATCAATTACATACAGTAATGGCAAAGTTCTTAGTTCAGGCTTGCAGCAGTGATGGAGTAAACTGCAGGTTCAAATTGAGTCTCTGGAATACATCCCCCACCGGGATGGGTCGTTCAGTCCCTTGTGTAAAGCTTCAGTTTGTAGCAAAGTCCCTCCAGAGGTCAGAAGCAGGATTGAAGACAAGATGGAGATGATGCATCAGCCTTATATAGACTTTTCCAGGTGTAAGAATCCCTTTGTCCTCACGGTGGAAACTTACAGCAAAAATGGAGTCTGCAGTCACATGGACAAGTTTCTGCATACTTTGCTGAGTCACAAGGCGTGTCTGCCTTCTCTCCATGGGTCAATTGTGTAGCTGATGGCCCTTAATGGGCCATCAAGCCAGCTATGCAGGGCTGACATCAGCTTGTCTGGGACACTTCCCAGAGGCAGAGCATAATATAAAATACAGACAGTACAGAGCCAATACTTATAACTTCAACTACAAAATGATACACAGACATACAGACAGCATAATCATAACCAGCAACCCAGAACCTGGTCTTAGACACCTTAGATGACCCCCTTTACCTAAGGTTTGGTGCCACTACAGGACCTTGGTTGCAACCCATGTTCTATATGGTCCCCATTTATATCAATAACGTCACACTATCATCATATCTGACGTGTGTGTCTGGCCGGAGGCCTGAGGCTGGGCACTTGAAGGGAGCTGCGGGGTTTGGATTCTGAGTAACCAGGGCGGTGCTACAGAAGCTGTTCTGTGCTGGCTGGTAAATCTAAGTATTGGAAGATCCACCAGCGTCTGGGGTTTGTCTGCCCCTGTCTGTTTGCAGTTCACCCTGACTGAGTGACCTCAGCTGGCTCCCACATCCCCCTAAATCATTTTTGTTGCACTTTTCTGAACCTTTTCCAAGTCCAATATCTCTTTTTCGAGCTGGGACGACCAGATCTGCCCGCAGTATTCAAGCTGTGGGCGTCCCATGGATTTATACAGAGGCAATATGATATTTTCTGTCTTATTATCTCTCCCTTTCTTAATAGCTCCCAACATTCTGTTTGCTTTTTTGATGGCCGCCACCCCTCCCAAAAGACTGGCTTCAGACTCATGGGATCTTACACTGCAAGCAGTGGGGTTCTTTCTATTCACCTGCTGCTCTTAGAGCCTCTGGGGTGTCATTTCCAAGCTTTTCCCCTCAAGCAGAAGGGCTGGAAATGTCCATCATTGCAGTGAAAGCTGAGTCTCTCACAGAAGCCCAGGACTCCCGAAGCTGGGGCTGTAAGAAAAATACCAAACCTTGTGAGATTCATGATAAAATCAGGAGTGTTTGCTGCTCCGAGATCGGCTGCCGTGAATGATCGGCTCCGTTCTAAGCGTATCGCCCAGAAAACAGCTGCCACTGAAAGAGACACGGCTGGGGCCCGTTCGGCTCCATGCCAGCGTCGGGGGCCAGAGGTGGATTCGGAGCAGGGCTGACTGCGACGGAGGGGCGGTATATATACCCTCCCCGGGTACCATTCCACCTCACTCCCCTGGGGGGGGCTTCCTTCCCCTCTGCTTTCTCCCCTAGGTCAGGGCGCTGCCTCACGGGACGTTCTGAGGCCAGTGGTGATTTCCTGGCTGCTGCGCATTGCTAAGCCCCAGGGACCGGCTCGTCACAGCAGTCTGGGCAGCACCTAGCGCGTGTCAGAGGCACCATGCCAACTTCCCCCTCCCCTCCCCAAGTCTCCCTCCAGCCAGACCCCACGAGAGCTGGTCCCTGCCCCAAGATGGGCCTGATCCTGGTCCCATTGGAGTCGCGCCATTAACTGCCAGGGGAACAGGATCGAGGGGCTCCTCTTTCTTCCTGCATCTCTTCCCTCCCGACTCCCTCTGCTTTTTCTTTGCACCTGCTCCTTGTGCCGGGGGGCTCGTGCTGACCCTCCCCCCAGGCACCCTGATATTCCACAGAGGCTGAGCGGCGGGTGCCGGGAGCCTGCTCCCCACGCCAGTGCTCCTCCACCAGACACACGTCTGCACCAGCTCCGGGGAAGGCAGCCGGGACACACACTTGGTTCACCAGAGCATCCTCCCCCTAGGCCTCGGTTACAGGCTCCTCAGCCGTCTGTGTCTCTGTGACATCTCCTTCCTCTGGCCCCAGCGCTGGAAGGGAGCCGAGGCCCAGACGCATGAAAGGGGTGTCACGGAGTGTGGGGGAGTCAGGGCCCTGCACCCCCCCTTCCTGCGATTCACCGGGACTCTCAGCCAGCTGGTAAAACTAAACGACATTCCCAGGTCAACCCACCCCGCTCCCTACTGCGTCGCAAGGGGCTGGTTCTTGCTGCTACGCAGAAGCCCTGACCTTCGGGAAGCAGCACTTCTTCCCAGCCTCCCGGAGCTGCAGACGGCCCAGGGGAGGAGGAAAGCCCAGCGGTCGCTCAAGGAAGTGTCCCAGCTGGCACAGAAGGGGACTGGCCGGGCACTGTGGGAGCCCCATGGGCTCTACCTTCTCTCTCTGCTGAACGTATCCTCCGCGCCCCAGAGCCCCTGGCCTAGGGACAGCCTGCCTGTGCCAGCCCTTGCTCAAACAGAGGGGTCCTGCTCCTGCAGGTGGGGGTGGGAAGCCAGCTCCCCCAGCCATTCGGGGCTCCCTGTCCAGGCGTGGGGGCAGAGCAGAGCAGGAGCCATTGCCAGAGTCACTCAGCCAGGGAGCACCCTCCTGATGTGTGAGATGAATGGGCCCCCGGCCAGTGCAGAGGGTCCCCGCTGCCATGCCAGGAGCTCAGGAAAGCACCGGGGCTGCAGCAGCAGCCCAGGGAGCCGCTCAGCAGGGCTGGGGAAGAAGGGGTCAGGCACTGGGCTGGGCCTCAGGCAGCGGTTCCCAGCTCTGAGACAGACTCCTGGGTGTCCTTGGGTGAGTCACTTAATCGCTGGGCCTCAGCTCCCCGCTGGAACCTGGGCTCACGGATGCTGGGAGGGTAAATGCATTGTGTGCGCAGGCGCCCAGAGGCTCGGTGATGGCACCCATGTAAGAACCTACTTACGTAGGGCTGGCAGCCATTGCCAGCTGCTGCCTCCGCCTCGCCCTCGCGGGGGTGAAGGAGCGACTCCGTAGCTAGGAGGGGTGGAAGGCTGTTACCCTATGTGGACAAGCGATACCCAAGTCTGAGTGTGTTGCTACAGCTGGTTATTTTGAGAAGAGCGAACACAGGAAGGGCCTGCCTGGGACCTGGGAACTGTCGCAGAAAGCGAGCCTGGGACATAAGCCCTCGTATCAGAGGCCCAGTGTGAGGCCTGAGGCCTGAACTCAAGTAGTGGCCCTGCCATGCTGACGTAACGCAAAGTGAGCAGAAGCCAGGCTCTGCCTGCCTGCAAGCTCCCAGAAGCTGGGAGGGACGGGGCTGGTCCTGCAGAAACACCCCGTGGCTACGAATTGCTAAGCACAGAACCGTCACTCAGACGCGTTCCAGAGAGCCAGGACCAGCCCGCCCCGACACCAGTGCACTCCCCACAGACAAGAGGGACCCATCTTAAAAATAGGGTCAGGGTGACAGTATGATGGACAGAGGTGTTCTGATTGAACCAACAGGCACAAGGCGATGGGTGGGAGCTCGCCGCGCCAGGGGGTAATACACAACGTGTTTGTATTGGGGTATAAAGAGGTATCTCTAAGGGGGTGGTGGGGTCTGGCCGAGGGGATAGTGGAGAAAACGGTTACTCACCTTCTCATAAGTGTTGTTCTTCGAGACGTGTTGTTTACGTCCATTCCAATCAGGTGTGTGCATGCCCACGTGCACAAGCCGGAAGATTTTTCTCTTAGCAGCAACCGTAGGGTCGGCCTGGGCCTTCATGGTGCCCAATATAGACCCCTGCCAACGCGCCACCCCCTCAGTTCCTTCTTGCTGGCTGCTGCGCCAGAGGGGTAGGAGGGTGGGTGTTGGAATGGACGTGAACAACACATCTCGAAGAACAACCGTTACGAGAAGGTGAGTAACCGTTTTTTCTTCTTCGAGTGCTTGTTCATTCCAATCAGGTGACTCCCAAGCCCAAGTTCAGGAGGTGGGGTTGGAATCGTCCACTGATTGGAACACAGCTCGTCCGAAGGCTGCATCGTCTCTGGCCTGCTGGGTGATCGCATCGTGCGTGGTGAAAGTGTGGATGGAGGACCATGTCGCTGCTCTGCAGATGCCAGGAACGCTGCTGTGGAGGCCTGCGCCCTGGTGGAGTGAGCAGAGATCGGGGGAGCAGGCACCTTCACCAGGTTGTAGCGCTCACGGATGCAGGACGTGATCCACGAGGAAATCTGCTGAGAAGAGACAGGGAGACCTTTCATCCTGTGCGCCACTGCCACGAATAACCGCACCGAGTTTCAGAACAGTTTGGTCTCTCAATGTAGAAGGCTAGTGCTCTGCGGACATCCAATGAGCGGAGTCTCTGCTCCCTGGCACTGGAGTGTGGCTTAGAGTAGAATACAGGGAGCAAGATGTCCTGGTTGATGTGAAACTGGGAGACAACCTTCGGCAGGAAAGCAGGGTGTGGCCTGAGCCGAACTTTGTCCTTATGGAACACAGTGTAAGGGGGCTCTGATGTTAGGGCCCTGAGCTCAGACATGTCCTGGCCGAGGTTATCGCCACCAGGAACCTGGTATGAGAGAGCACAGAGGGCACATCGCCAAAGGGCGATCCCATGAGTCTGGAAAGGACCAGGTTGAGGTCCCAAGCCAGGACCAGCTGTCGGGCCTGCGGATATAGCCTGGCCAGACCTTTAAGGAAGCAGCCGACCATTGGGTTAGCAAAGACCGAGTGTCCCTCTGCGCCTGGGTGGAAGGCGGAGATGGTGCCAAGTGAACCCTTACTGACAACATGGACGGTCCCTGCTGCTTGAGGTGGAGGAGATAGTGCAGTGTAAGTGGCACCGAGGCGAGTGTCCGAGACAGAATGGGCTGTGCCGACCAGATTGAAATTGTCTTCCATTTGGCAAGGTAGGTAGCTCTTGTGGAGGGTTTCCTGCTCCCGAGGAGGACTTGCCTGACTTGATCAGAGCAAGAGAGCTCCACTGCGTTCAGCCATGGAGCTTCCATGTCATGAAATGGAGCGACTTGAGGTTCGGTCCTGCGTGATTAGGTCTGGAAGAGCGGCAGGGTGACGGGGTTTCCACGGACAGTTCCAGGAGCGATGTGAACCAGTGCTGGCAGGGCCAGGCTAGTGCTATCAATATCCCCAGAGCTCAGTCCCTACGAATCTTGAGGAGCACCTTGTGACCAAGAGGGATGGACAGGAACACGTATAGGAGGCGGCCGCCCCATGGGAGGAGGAAGGGGTCCGCGCTGGAGCCCGGGCTGTGAGTGGGGAATGGGTCTATCTGGGGAAAGCCCTACTGATGGAAGATTAAGGTCACTACGTCTGGGCATTAACCCTCTTCAGTGAAGACATGTTAGAAGGATAATTTACCATTTAATAGACTAACTCTCCATTTGCTGCTGGCAAGCGCAGCCGATGCATTTCTCTGCGGTGCCATAAACAGCAGCCTCTCTGCCAGGGGCGGCTCCAGGCCCCAGCACACCAAGCGCGTGCTTGGGGCGGCATGCCGCGGGGGGAGCTCTGCCGGTCGCTGGGAGGGCGGCAGGCAGGCTGCCTTCAGCAGCACACCTGTGGGAGGTCCACCGGAGCCGCGGGACCGGCGAGCGGCAGAGCTTGGGGCGGCGAAATGTCTAGAGCCGCCCCTGCTCTCTGCGGTCACACCATGCCACCCGGCGGGTTCTGCTGATGACCCAGGCCCTAGGACAAGCAGACACGTTCTGTCTGCTTTGAAAGGAGCTTGTCTGGGAGCCTGTTAGCCTCATTTCGATTCCCGTTTGTGCCAGCGTTCCTGAGCTGGGAACCCATCTAACATGAACATAAGAACGGCCAGACTGGGTCAGACCAAAGTTCCATCCAGCCCAGTATCCTGTCTGCCGACAGTGGCCAATGCCAGGTGCCCCAGAGGGAGTGAACCTAACAGGCAATGATCAAGTGATCTCTCTCCTGCCATCCATCCCCATCCTCTGACAAACAGAAGCTAGGGACACCATTCCTTACCCAGCCTGGCTAACAGCCATTAATGGACTTAACCTCCATGAATTTATCCTGTTCTCTTTTAAACCCTGTTATAGTCCTGGCCTTCACAACCTCCTCAGGCAGGGAGTTCCACAGGTTGACACTGTGCTGTGTGAAGAAGAACTTCCTTTTATTTGTTTTAACAAGAAGGAGCCACTTGGCCCAAGTAAACAGTGAGGCTGCCCTGGCTTTATTCATGAAGATGCACCAGATACAGACAAGCCCGTCTTTGGTCCGTATTTATTGCTAGCTGGAGGCTGGTCCTGCGCTGGGAAGGAACTGATAAATCGTGTGCCAGTTGTGCTTATTCTGCACTTACTCCCAAGCGACAGGTCGTGAGCTTGCAACTGGTGTTGGGGATGGCAGGACCAGGGCCCAGCCGCCCCAGGAGAACGTCACAGTCCCTCCGCCTGGAACCCAGCCCCGCCGATGGGTCTGGCCAGCATCCCGGCCTCCTGCCCCAAGCCGCTTGCCAGGGCCATTCTACAAGGGATCGCAGCAGATCTCTGCCTCCTGGGGCAGCGGTGAGGGGGGGCGATTTCCTTACTCCCAGCAGTGGCAGGCTCTGATGTTACAAAAGCAGGCGCTTAATGGGGCTGGGTGCAGGCCCCTCTCCCCCTCCCCACAACGCCCCCGCCCAGTTGCTGGCCTGGATGCCATGGGGCATTTTTAAGTTTAGTGAAACTTACTGGAAATATTCCTTGAGTGTTTTTGAGTTTGCTGGAAATTTCTCCATGTCAGCCCCTGCCCTGGGCACCCCTCTGTCACCGTCATGGGCCCCTCCTGGATGCCGTTCCGCCAGGGGCTGGCATCTCAGCCTCCACAGGTGGCTCCAGTCCCTGAAGGGGGTTCCCACGTGCTAAACCCCTGGTGCAGCACAGGCCCTGGCACAGCCAGCCAGCCCGGCTCCCCTTCCTCGTCGCCAGCTGCCATCACAGGAATCCAGCCCTTTGTTTCCTGCTCCATCCTGGGAAGGGCTCCCCACGCCCAGAGTGAGGGACGGGCACCACGGAGCAGGAAGGGTGCCCTGCCCAGGGGATGGATCTGGCAGGGGTGCTGTGTCCCAGGGGAGCCCTGTCGCTCCCTGACAGGGCTGGATCTGGCTCACACCAAATGAGGGGAGTAGCCAGGGGGTCCCTGATGCCTGAGGGAGCTCCAGAAATGCCCCCGCTGCTGAGTAACAAGGAGTGGCTGATGTGTTCCTCCCGGCTCATGCTCCCAAGCTAGGGGGAGCGGGCAGGCAGGGGGGAGCCGAGTTCTGCTGGGCCCTGGCCCTTGGCTGCCGGGGTCCGGGCTGTGAGCCACAGTCGCAGGGCATCTTAGGCACCCAGGGGTTCAGGGCAGGCGGTGACACAAGCCCTCACTGCTCTGAACCCTCACAACATGACAGGGCCGGAGGTGGAGTCTCAGTGCAGGGGCTTCCCGGCCCCGTGGGGTCCCCAAGGGCAGGCGCTCTGGGAAGCCAGCCAAGCCCTGTTCCCACGGGACGGTCTGGAAGCCGCCGGCCAGCGTGTGCTGCGTGGCCCCCACTGCGCTCGATCCAGCCCGAGGCGCGAACCCTTCAGCTCAAGCTGGGGCCGCTGGCCAAACCCCACTTTGCTCCGGAGGGGCCCGGTTCCACGCCCAGCGCCAGCGGCACAGAGTTCTCACGCTGGTACTGCCGCTGCTCCTTGCCTCCTGCCCCGTAACGGCCACTGACACCGTGTCCCCCGTCCAGTGACCCCACGCTGGACGCGCAGCGAGCTCTGCCCCGGCAGGTCCCTCTGGAGGGAGACAGCAGCGGTCCCCAGCAGCTCAGCACCGACCGCAGGAATCCAGCATCCCACGGACACCCTGGGAGAGCTTTAGACGCCGAAGTCATTGTCCAGTCAGACCTGGACCAGGCCACTGGGGCCAAGGGCTCTTCGCTTGCGGGGGTGGCTGGGGGCTGTGCAGAAGGTAGGTCCCGTGCGCCCCAAGGGGCTGCACCGGGGGGCAGACAGGAGCCTGGCCCGGGGTTCTACCAGGCGGTGCTGGAGGGAGCTGACAAAGATCTAACACCTGGGCTCCCTGCGGAGCCCCGGGGACCAGCCAGCGGCCCAGCGCACTCGTGAGCTCCAGGCGTTGCTGAACTGGTCCCCGCCTGGAACCTGCCCCTATTTCCGGAGTCCCGCTGTACTGGAATGAGTGAGGCTCAGCTGCCTTTGCAAAGCCCTGCGAGATCCGGGGGAACGGGCCCGACCCCCGGCAGCTGGAAATCACCTAGGCCCCGTGGACTCAGGTGGAGCCTGCAGGTTCACCCCAGCTGGGCTCTGAGCCAGGGAGCGCGAGAGACAAGCCAAGTGCTGGGATTTTCCCCAGCCCCGTTGTCCAACAAAGGTCCTGCCATGGCCCCCACCCCTGAGGCTGGTGCTACGTTCGCCCAGTCCACAGCTCCAGGGGCCCGCAGCCCTTTGCTAGGACCAGGGAGGCTGCAGCCCGCTCTCCCCGCCAGGGGGGGGATCGCCGGGGCGGCTAAAGGGACTCTGCCGGCTCTGCCCTCGAGGGCGGCGGCCTCGCCCACCCGCCCGCACTGCCCGTGGGGCACCGCTGGGGCCTCGCCTCCACGTGCGCTTTGCATTTCTGTTCCATTCACAGCCCACACTCCCTCCCTGCCCTGCCAGGACCCCAGCCACTAACCCACTGAGCTGAGCCCCTGCCCCTCGCATGCCCCCGGCCTGCCCCACGTCCCGGGGGCTCGTCTGCTCTGCTCTAGCGCCCCCTGGTGGTCCCGCGTCTCTGAAGCGTGCGGTGTGGTCCAGCCGGGAGCAGACGGATTTCACACAGGTACCCTCCAGAGGGGGGCCCCCGGCTGCTCCCTCCCCCGGGCATGGCGAACCACCGGCTCTGAGTTCCGATTTTGCAAGGCAGCATTTTGCAAAAAGTCAGGCTCGTCCCCATAGGGAAGTGCGTGGGGTCTCACTCTGTCACACACGTGTACACACCCTGCACACCCAGCCCGATTCAGTGTGGTGGTTACTCACAAGACGTGTTGCTCACGTCCAGTCCAATGAGCTGTTTGCGCGGCGCACACACTCGTCGGAGTTTCCCTTAGCAGCTCCCTCGGGTCGGCTGTGAAGCCCCTCGGAGTGGCGCCTTCATGGCGCTGAACACAGGCCCCTGCCGACCCGGCCCCACCTCAGTTCCTCCTTGCCGGCTACTCCGACGGGGATGGGTTGCAATGGACGTGAGCAACACACCTCGAAGAACAAGTTATGAGAGGGGAGGAACTGTTTTTTCTTCTTCCAGTGCTTGCTCATTAAGTGACTCCCGAGCCCTACGCAAGCGGTGGGGTCGGAGTTATGGAATCGCTGAGTGCAGCACTGCTCTGCCGAAAGCCGCGTCGTCTCTGGCGTGCCGGATGATGGTGTAGTGAGAGGTGAACGTATGCACTGAGGGCCAGGTCGCTGCCGTGCAGATTTCTTGTGCTGGGACCTGGGCCAGGAACGCCGCTGAGGCCTGGGCACTCGTGGCATGCACAGTAAGAGCCGGAGCTGGGACCTTGGTCAGCTCGTAGCACGTGTGGATGCAGGACGGGATCCAGGAGGATATTCTTTGAGATGAGACCAGGAGCCCTTTCATCCAGTCTGCCACTGCTACGAACAGCCGGTTCAACTTCCTGAGTGGCCTAGTGCGCTCGATGTAGTGCCTGTCGAACAGCGAGGAAGTGCAACCTCTGCTCCCGGCTACTCGCATGAGGCTTAGGATAAAAAACAGGCAGGAAAATGTCTTGTCTGGCATGGAAATGTGACAACTTTAGGAAGAAAGGCCGGGTGAGGCCTGAGCTGCACCTTATCCCTGTGGAAAACTGCTGCGGTGGGAAGAGGAGTCTGTCAGAGTCGGATGAGACTGATCTCAACCGTGATGACCACAGTGGTGCTGAAGGGTATTGCGCTGGGGACCAGTGCCGAGGTGACCGTGCTGGGAATCCAGTACCAGTGATCAGTGCTGAGGGTCCGGTGCTGTTCCTCGTGGTGGCGGGGAAGGGGAGTGTCGCCCCACTAGTGCCGGGGAGCCATGCTTGGAACACGGTGCCAGGGATCAGTGCTGCTCCTCTTGCGGTGCCAGGGAAGGAAAGTGTTGCCCCGCTGGTGCCATGCCCAGAACCTGGTGCCGGAGAACAGTGTCTTGCCAACAGTGATTGGGAGCAGCGCCAGGGCGAACAGTGCCAGACTGGCGATGGTGATCTCCTCAGCATGGCCGGCTTACCTCTACACGGTGCCGGATGATGCGGTGCTGGAGGCTTGTCCCTGATCGCTGGGGGCTGTGGTGCTATCATGGCAACAAGATCCCTGGCAGCCTCAAAAGTGTCTGGGGTGAAGGACAGCTCTAGCTTCTCCACCTGGCACTGCTCTGCAGAGTCGCCGGGCACAGGACTCGACGGTCCCCTCAGGGGAACCGAACTCAACGGTGCTGACTCCTGCTGTTTGGGTGCCGAGTGCTCCTTTGCAGGATGCACTGGTGGTGTCTGCCGGTCCTGCTGTACTTGGCACGGGGAGCGCCCTGTCGGTCTTCCTATACTGCTTGTGAGGCACTGGTGAATGGGAGCAGTGCAGGGGAGCACCAGTGCCGAGGGTCTCTTAGGTTATTCCTTCCTCGGCACCATGTCACAGGCCAGGGCGCTCTGTACAGAGCGATGTGCACATTCATTGGAATCGATATGAGCAATCGCTCGAAGAACTCCACCTTCCCGCCCAGCATCCACAGCTCCAAACACGGCCACGAGCCCCAGAAAGGGAACGTAACACCATGACACATGGAGGGAGGCTGACTCCTGAGATGAGCCAGGCCAGACAGGAACAAGCTGCCCCTAGAGGGGGCAGGAACGGTGGGTTTTAATTCTTCCCTTTTCATGCAGGAGGGTATTAGTGGGATAGGCACACCGCCACCCCCTGCAAATGACTTTTTAACTGGGTCCTGTCCCCTTAACTGAAAGCTCTGGGAGAAGCAGAATCACAGACACCCTCCCTGGACATTTGGCAGTGGAAGGCTTGGAAACGCCGCTCACTCAGCCAGCTCCTGGGGCACCGTGCGAAACAGGACAGGGCAAAGTCCTTTGCGAGTTGCTCCGTAATTCAGATGCACCCAGCCGGAGCAGTGCCAGCCCTCAGGCTGCCAGGCGGCTTCCTCCTCCCCCAGCAAGGCACAGACCAGTCTCCGACACTGGAGGGAGAAAGGTGAGAAGGGGCAGGCAGGGGTGGGGGTCTGGGGGGCAAGGGGAGAGGAAATTAACCAGCTGGAGGCCAGAACTCTGTATCCTAATTACAAGCCTGCTCCTGCTCCTGCTCCCATTGAAGCCAGTGGCAAAGCTAACATCGGGTCAGGCCCTGCCAGCTGCAGCTCTGCCTACTGCCAAGCAGCAAGGGGCTCCAGTCCCCTTGCCCGCCGCCTCCCCAGCATGGCCCTGGGCCCTCAGGCAGGGAGGAGAGACCTGAGCACTCCAAGTAGGCCCAATGCCCGAGCATCTGGGAGAAGGAAGCACTGACTGGCTGGCTACGGGGGAACAGAGCGTCTCAGCCCACACTGCTCCCCAGTCTGCATTTGACATGAATGGTTTGCACTAAAATCAGCCCCTGGGAAGTTCCTGCTGAGAGGTGCCACCCTTGAGCCCAGCACCGGCTGAGCATAGAGCTGGGCACAGCTTCCATCTGGCCTCCTCACAGAGATTAGCCCTGGAATTAAACTCCCTGGACCTCTCCCTCCAGCTAAGAGAGGATCAAAGCAGGAGGGAGGCCGATGCAGCCTCAGAGATGGGGCCCCGCAGGTGAGCTGCCAGCCAGACATCGGAATCCCAGATGAGGCCCCGAATTCCATGAGAACACAGGCCAGAGCTGTCTGCATCTATCTTCATACACAATTTAGCAGCCCCAGCACCAAATCTAATGCCCATTACCGAGGGGATGAGAAAAAAACAAAACAAAACTGGTCATTTATTCACCCAGCCAAAATTATCACTTGTTTCAGGCAAACTACGCTGTGAAGATGATTTTATAGATATAATCCTGTCTCCAGTCAATGCAATGCAGCCAGTGCAGGGGTGAAACACAGCAGCTGTTTGACAGCGCCCAGCAACACATGACCATAGAAGAGATTAAATGAAAACCACACGTCAAATTGAAACCAGGGTGAAGTGATTCAAGGCAATTTAAATCATTGATTTAAATGAGGCTGAGGTTTTGTAAAACTAATTTGACAATTTGTGCTGTTAAAAATGTAGATTAAAATGTATTATGAAGTAAATGATCAATGCTGTGGGGTTTTCCCCTCAGTGCAAGGACGGGCTGGGTATCTCATCTGAATGTACAAAACTACTATTGGCAAAAAGCAAAATAGTGGAAATTAAGGCCGCAATTCCTGTAACTTTCCTGAGGCCTAGCCCCATTGACTTCAACGCCCCAGCTCGGCGCTGTAAGCGGAAGCATGGGCGTAGGTGTTTGCAGCATCAGCAGCTAAATCTGTATTTTTATTAAAAACTTCTCTTTGTGGCATAAAATCGTTGTCACTTCGAAATCAAAATGCGTCAGGGTTAGCACTGCGACGGGAGTTCGATTTCCAATACACGGATAAAGTCACGGGGGCCTGTTTTAAACACACAGGCCAACAGTTAGCCTAGGAGCCATCTTTGGGAAGCAGAGGGTAGAAGCTCCTGGCGGGGGTCTGTGCGGGGCCCATTTACCCCAGCACTGCCTGGCAGCAATGCGAGCCCCGGGTCCACGTGCTGGTGGGCCCTGCACTGAACACACAAGCTGTGTCCTTCCTCCCTCTCCCCGGCCAGAACGCAGGTCGAGAAACACCTTCCTGGGACCGAGCTGTTCCAAATACCGTCCTGGGGTGGGAGTGGTGGCAAGGGCAGAGGCAGCCAAGGGGAGGGCTGGGGCCAGCCTGGCCCCCAGAGCAATGGCAAGCAGCCCCAGCTAGCAGAGGCAGAGAGAGGCAGGCTGGACCCGGCCCAGGACAGGGCTCCAGCCCTGGTGCAACTGAGCCAGGCCAGGAGGGATCCCAAAGGGCTCCCTGACAATTGCCCAGACGTCAGCGGTCTCAGGGAGGGGTGGCCATGGAGTCCCAAACATGAAGGAGCCGATGGAGGAGAGCATGCTGGGACCCCAGTATTCAAGGATTAGAAATGAGGGCAGGCATGGGCCTCACCCTTCCCCGGGACCTACAAGCCCCCCCCACTTCGGTACCACACCCAAGCACAGCCAGAGGGTGGGGGTTTGTGAGCCGTGCAGAATGCAGGGCTGATGCTGTTCAGCGGGGAAGGACAAAGACAAACCTCTCCTAGCCAGGATCCGAGGCTAAGCACAAACACAGCGTGTCCTTGAGCCAGGCTGCAACGCTCCGTGTGCAGCCCCATGCGCAGCACCGCTTCGGGGGCATCTGAAGGGGAGCTAAAAACCCACTTTTCCTCGGAGCTGCCTGTGAACATGAAGCAGTTTTGAACCTTTATGAATAAAGTGACTCACTGCTCCATGGGGGAGGGGGGGTGGATTTTAGATTAACACACAACTCCAGCACCTCCAATTGACTCCGTTGGCAGGTTTAGGAATCCAAAGAGGGGACTGGGGGTCTGGCCATACCCACCTCTGCCACTGTGCGTGGTGTCCTGGGCAGTGCCAGGAACAGAACCCTGGACAGTCCCCCACTGGGCCACGCTGCTTCTCTGACGCTGGGCAAACAGGGGTTAGGGACCTGCACGCACAGCTCTGCCCCTTGCCTAGAGCTGGGCTCACATCCCTGCTCGGGTCTGTTCACTCCTGATGTCACCACTCCTCAGACATGGAGAATCTGCCACGGATGGAGCCCTACCCCTGCTGGCTCTTGACGATTAGGAGACAATTCTAATTGGATTTCAGTGATTATTTGCTCCATCTAGGAGGGCTGAGAAGTGTTTAGCTGGCTCCCCCTCTGATTAAATCTTTACTTCACAGTGGTGAGCGTGTGTATCTCCGTATAACCCGAGGTATCGGCTTAGCAGAGCACTTCAGCTTAATGAGCCAGACAGCTGCCAGTGACCAGCTGCAACGGGGGCTTATTCTGCATCTAGGTGATTTCATCCCGGTTCTGCAGCTCTGAGCCGAGATCCAGTCTCGGGGACAGCTTGCTAACTGACTGTTCAGGCAGTCTGAAGTCCCTGCCAGTCTTAAAGGTGTATGTGATCAGCATTTGGTTACAATACACAGCCTGCAGGCCAGTCTTCGGTGCCACTGCCAGAGGGAGGTATGTATCCCGGGGCACTGGGCCTGGCAAACCTACCTCCAGCCATCACTTGGAAAGCTGCCGCCAGCTTCCAGCACCCACCGAGCAACACCCTCGCCCCTGCACAGCTCCCATGTGGACTCTGCCTGGCTGCCATGGCCACCTGCTTCTGAGGTCACATCGCCATGTTAGCCCCAGACAACCTGTCTGCCCCCTCACGTCCCCTTTCACATTCGAGAGCTTCTGCCTGGCTCAGCACCCACTCGATAGAAACTGTGAAAGGCCATTAGCTGTCCCCTACTTGTCCTCCAGAGACCTCGACCATGGAAACAACCGGGAGGTGACAAGCATGGTGCTGCAGCACTGCTGAATGCATCAGGCAGCCGGCGGCTGATTAGAAAGGAGACAGACCTTCCAATGCCTCGTCTTGGCAATCAGCCGTGATGGGAGAGGAAGCACAGCAAAGGGAGGTGACAGGTACATGGAAACACAATCCACTCCAGACGCAGTGCAACCTGCCTTCCAGCACCTCCCCGGCACGAGACATGGCCCTTGCTTAAACAAGCACATAAAGTATCCTCAAGGTTCCCTCTGTAATTATGTCTGACCTTTAGTTAGAGACCAGGCAGTCTGTTCCCAGGGCTGGTTTCACTGTGTGCTTTCTACAGACTATCCTGTAAATAGCAGGGACTGCGGCTAAGGGGCTCTGTTAACATCAAGATGACGAGAGTTTATTCTGGAATCTGCTTCTTCGCCATTTGACATGAAGATGTCACCCCCCAATTCCCCTCCTCCCATGGCCATTCCCCCATCCCCGGAGCTGCCCAGGGGCTGACATGGCCAAGCCAGCATGCAGCCTGTCAGGAAGGCAGAAGTGACCCCTGGGGTTGGGGATTTGTGATACTGCAGCCACCCTCCCCACTCATCAATACCCCACGGAGAGAGCACTGCACAGGAGCTAGTCAGACAGAGTTAGCTGCCGGGAAGCGGCTGACCGGTCTCGTTGTTGATGGGAGGCAGGGGGTAAAAACAAGACAAATGTGTTAAAAGCTCAGAGAGCAAGAACCCGGAGCACTTGAACAAAACCAGTGAATACAAAGCTCCTGCCTTCTTCCAACGGGCTCTCCGGCCCTTCCTCAGACCCAGGGTCAGACACCCTGCAGGTGCTTGCTTGGATAGTGGTTTGCCCATATTAACATAAGGAAGTCAGAGTCCTCACTATGCTCGCAGCAGGCCCCGTTGCCAGCCAAGCCTGTGAGCTGAGTTAGAGGGATCGCCGGAGGCTGCAGCACTCAGTCCTCTCCCAGCTGGAGATGCAGCAGGCATTATTCACAGCTTACAAGTCCAGACGTCTGCCGCACACACGGGCTGGTGGGCCTGGCTGCTCAGATGGTTGGCTCCTTGGTGGAAGGCGCAAGGGCCTGCAGATGTTTACGGGAGTCCTAGGCCAGAGGAATTACAGCGGTTAATACGCCCGAAACGCTGAGTAGAACTGAGCGTGAAGAGGTCGTGTTTCTCTCCCCACAAGCCCAGGTCTCAGGGCAGCCCCAGGGGTGGGTCTCTCAGCTATTCAGGGTCTCCTGCAAGCTGCACACTGTATGAACAATCCCTACAGGGTTAGTGACTGGTCATCCTCCTTTCTCCTCCCCTAGGACCCGCCAAGCCAGCACCCATCTCCTAGCAGGCCCCATCTCTACCACCACCATGCTGCTGCTGCGTGTCACTCTGCGCCTCCCTCTGACACCCGCTGCCAGCCCAGCATGTTCAGACAGTGTGTGCTTTCTGACAGCCCCCGCCTGGGAAGCGCCTGGCTGGGGCTGACATTCAGCCCTGGGAGCTGGGATGAGCTCCCTTCCCAGGGGCCTTTTCACCAGGCCCCGACTTTACCCACACCAGCTGCACCTGGTCAATGTGTTCAATCCTCCCCACTCATTCTGGGGGACGACATTTGGAAGCCCAGTGTGAGACAGTCCCGCCCTGACGTCCAAAGGGGCCACGCACCCAGCAGACTGCAGCAACCCTCATCTTTAATTCAGAGAGAAAGCCCCAGGGCACTGCAGCTCCCAGTACGCAACAATCCAGGCCACTTAACTGGAGATGGAGCATTGCATGCTGGGATCTGTCATCCTGCAGGCCTCATGCCCATAGGCAAGATGAAGATGGGCTGCAGGGGTTTACACGTGCTGGAGTGGTGTGGAGGACAACATGTGTGTATGGTACCTGGTGTGTGCAGAATTTCTCACCTCTTTCCTGCCCTCAGACAATTTCAGCTTTGCTCGGGTGCCATGACTTGCTGGAGAATCAGGCAGTCTCTGTAACTGGACACGGTTTAAATAGTGAGGCAGAGGCAGAAGGGTCAGAGGGAGCAGGGACTGGCTGGGGGAGGAACTGACACTCCAAGATCTTCCTTGCAGGCAGACCATGCTAAGTACATGGTTAGTCTCCTACCCAAGTCCAAATTCACCCCGACGGGCACTGGACATGGTGTTACCGCACAAAGGACAACGATCTCCTCTACAGGGAGCAGATGCCTTTGCCTTTAGCTGCTGGTTAGTCTAGATTAACCCACCAAACTGACCTGGGCCTGGCACTGATGGAGTGAGAGGAAAGATGCAGGGCTGGTCTGGAGGCCAATATGAAAATAATCTGAATTCAAATTGGAACGGTGCAGAGAAGGGCTCCTAGGATGATCAGAGGAACGGAGAGCGAGCGTCCAAGAGGAGACTGGAAGACGGTGGCTTGTTCAGCCTAGCACAGTGCAGGCTGAGAGGGGATCAGTTGCTCTCCATAAATACCCTGGGTGGGAGAAGAGCTGCTGCAGCTAAAGGACACTGCTGGCACCAGAACAAATGGAGCTAAGGCTGGAAATGAGAAGGTGGTTTCTAACCCTCACAGGGAAGCCATCTGGAGCAGCCTCCCAGTAGGAGCAGTGGAGCAAACAACCTACTAGTTTGAAGATGGAGCTTGATAAGTCAATGATGGGGACAATCTGTCAGGGTCTTCCCTGCGATATCAGGGACTGGACTCCATGGCCAGGAGGTCCTGTGCTCCTAACATGAATCTTAAGCTCAGTCCCTCAGAGGGAGGGATAGCTCAGTGGTTTGAGCATTGGCCTGCTAAACCCAGGGTTGTGAGTTCAATCCTTGAGGGGGCCACTTAGGGCAAAAATTGGTCCTGCTAGTGAAGGCAGGGGCTGGACTTGATGACCTTTCAAGGTCCCTTCCAGTTCTAGGAGATTGGTATATCTCCAATTATTACCTTAGAGCGCCATGGCAAAGATCCAGGGGAAGTGGGAGAAGCAGCTTTAGGAGGAGTGAGAGAGTGAGGCTGATATAATGGGATAAACCGGAGGGCAGAGAAGCCAGGAGAGAACTTCCACAGCACGACTGGAGCCAGAGGAGCACCGCCCAGGCGAGAACCAGCACTGAACTCCACGGCTGTCTCCATTCCTCAGAATGGCATCTTCTGGCCTCGTGTCTGATTGCAGACAGATCGTCCACAGGCCCAGACTCCAGCAGAGCGCAGCCAACACTCCCCCGGAGAAGTGAAGTCCCATGTACCACCTCCCCTCCAGGAAGCACACGCGGCCCCAGGCACAGCTCTTACCAGGTGGAGGTTCTCTTTGCTGGCTCCCTCCGATTCCGGTGTGGAGTCCCTGCTTTTCCTTTCCAAGATCAGTGGGTTCCCCAGCATCCTCCGCTGAGTTAGAAAGAAGAGAGGGTTGTTGGTAAGTGCGGAGAGAGGCCTTAACGGGGGAAGGGAGCGCTGGGACAGGATGAGGATTCTGGGCTGAAGTCACAGCCTCACATGGCCAGCAGCTGGATGTTGGGAAAAAAAGCAAAGGATTCCCCGCAAACAGGACCTGCCTGAAATCCGACCCGACGAGGAAGGTGTGGCAGGGCACCTCCTCCCAGCCCTTCCCCCTCTGGCCGTGGCAGGGCCTGGGGAAAGCAGCCACACTCCGGTCCGCTGGGTTTCCTTATCAGGATTTTGGAGGTAGGCCTCGGGGCCGGCCCTAGAAGTGCTCCTCCACCAAACAAAGAGAAACCAATTCCCAAACCCAAACCTCCCCCTGCCCCCTGGCTGGGGGGTGTCAGGCCTTCAGCTCTCCTCTCCCTCTCTCCAGCAGCCCTGAATAGGACTCAGGTGTCCTGAACTGACCTGAGTAACCCCTTCTCAACTGGTAGGGAAAAGGGTCTTTATCATTTTAGGGCTAACAGGTCTGTCTTCCATGCAGCCATCAGACGGCCTGCGTCGCAGAAGGATGAAAGACACTCACTTCACTTTGCATGGGCACAAACACTGGGCCTGAGACCGGAATGGGCCCATTTAGCCCGATCTCCTGCCTCGGACAGTGGCTGACACAAGCTGTCCAGAGGAAGGTGTGAAACACCCCCGAGGGAACTGGGGACTTGCCCACCACGAGGGAAGTTTCTTTCCCCAGCTGTCAGGTGGTGGCTGCCTCATGCCCTGGTGCAGGATGTTTCTAGCCTCACACTGATACTATTGTTACCCTTTCTAATGTGCCTGCATTGGAGAAGCAGCTAATCCCATATCTTACTAGCTAGGACAGCCTGGGGCAGTGAGTTCCCCAGCTCGTTATGCGTGGTGTAGAAAGGTCTTAGCAGTTTTACATTTAAATTAAAGCTCAGAAAGAACTTTAAGAGCAGTAGACCAATGGCACAGCCTGCCTAGGGAGGTCGTAGAAGCCGCTTCATTGGAGGTTTTCAAAAGGAGGCTAGATAGCCAGCTCTCTGGGATGGCTTAGACACAAGAAATCTTGAATCTCAGCTAGGGCTTAGACTAACTCAGTGTTTCTCAACGACCAGTCTGTGGACCGGCACCGCTCCCTGAGATTCCCTGACACAGGTTAGGAAGGCAGCAAGCCAGTCCCTGGTATCAAAAAGGTTGAGAAACACTGAACTAGATGATCCTGGCAGTCCCCTCTAACCCTATGATTTACATGGGTTGTCTCCAATATCATTGCTCTGCCGTTCTGCAGGGTAACTAGAGCACAGTCTGTTTTCTCTGCACCATTCAGTATTTCATATCCCTCTCCTGGCCCCTCCTCCAACAAACTGTCCCAGGCTTTCCAGTCCCTCCAGAGCTTGTCGCCTGTTCCTGGGCCCCTTTCAGGGCTGTTCTGGAGCCGAGTGACCTGTACACACACGCGTACGCCCCGGGGCTGATGCAGAGGTTTGGAATAGTCTCCATTTTGTTCTCTACCCCTTTCCTCAGGCACCTCAACTCTTGGTTTACTCTTCTGACCACTGCACATGAGCAGGGGGCTTCAGCAGACAGCTTCTGAGGGGAGCTGCAGTTACCTTAATGAGGCCGCTGAAGGAGCGGGAGCGGGTGCGCCTCTGTACCGGGGGTGTCGGTGCATCGGGCCCAGGAGTGAGAGTGCCGGGATGCTTATGGAACTAGAGAGAACACGCAGGGCACCATGTTAGGTGTTAAACCAACAACTCCACTATCTTCCAGTCACCCCCGCCAGCTACCCGGCTCAGCTCCAGGGCACAGCACCCCAACCCCCACACGTGCTCAGGATCTGTGGGTGGCTTTGTGGGTGAGCCCTGCCTCTGGGAGTCTGCAGCCAGTGGCGTGCTCCCTCGGACTAGCCCCTGCTCCCTGAACACTACCTGCCGGATGAGCTTTTTCTTCTTAGCAGAGTCTGGCATGCTGTGGATGTGGTGGAAGAGCTCCTTCAGCGCCTCCTCCGTGTGCTGCTGCGTCTCCTCTCGGTGGGACGGATCCAGCCTGCTCCGCTTCTGAGACTTCAGGGGCTGGAGTTCCTTGGACCCGGCAGATGTCAGCAAATCCAGGTCGTCCTGGGAAAGTTCAGAGGGGCACACTCATGTTCCCACGTCACTCCCTGCCCTAGTGCCAGCCCGCTGCACTCCACAGGGTGGGCATGCTGGCAATGCCAGGAGCAACGCGACTCGTTACAAAACCCAAACCAGCCATTGCATCTCGGGGCCCGCAGGAACAGCTGTGCCAGCTCCCGTGCAAGACCCATTGCTGTGCAGCAACAGTCCCCTAACAAACCCATGGGGGCGGGGGCGGCAGTGAGAAGGTGACCGGACACCACAGGGCAGCAGCTCCCCCAGGCTGACATGGGCTTGGTGCAGCGTTCCCTCCAGTGCATCACGGGGAAGAGCTGGCTTGCTGGAGAGCAAGGGGAGAAATTCTCTTTCCCCATCTAGTGGAGGGTCTGATCTCCAAGCCCCCCTTGCTGCGGCAGCTTGTGCAGCCCCCAGACCAAGAACAGCCTGACCGCAGTGGCTAATGTGAATGGCTCAGGTCGGTTTGAACACGGCAGCCCAGCCAAGAAGTATCTAGTCACTACACGTACTGTGCCTGGGGACAGAGAATAGGCCTAGTGTTAGACCTGGGGCTGCCATGGTGTCCATGCTCCAGCTCCTCCCTCCAGTGCCATCATCCGGGTGATCCTGAATCATGGTCCCATGGCGGCTCCCCCTCCGGTCTCTGGGCAGAGCCTGTTCTTGGCACTGTTTCAGTTTTCAGCTTCTCTCACTTGTAAAACCCTCCGAACAGCACCAGAGCGACACACCTTCCTCCCAGCACCTGCCCCTTCCCCGTGGGCAGCCACTCATCTGCTGTCCTCACCTTTGACGCGTGCACTCGGGACCCCAGGTAGTGCAGCCTGGCACATTCGCGAATGTATGCCGGAGCCTGGGCAGGGAGGGAAGGCAGGCAGTGAGCACAGACGAGAGCTGGCGTTTCCCATGGGCCCTGAACCACACTGCACACCCCACCAGCCCCTCTGCACTCAAGGAGCCGGTGGCTTCACAAGCGCTTTTCTCTGGCCAATGCAGTGACAGTGATTGTGGTACAATGAGTTTCTGCTGAGACACAAAACCAAGCCCAGTGGAACAGAGAGAGTACAGCCAGCCCAACATATCCTGAAAAGGGTCTAAGTGCTTTCTCCATTTGCAAACAATTCAGCCAGCCGCGGACCCCGAGCCGGAGCCTGACTAAGAGAGGAGGAAATGCTCATCTAGAGACGGTGAGGCCTTGCAGAGAGAAAATGGGCATGCTGAGAACTGCTTTCCTGAAAACGGCAGCTCCAGGCCTTGGAGACCCTTAGCATGACTGGCGAGCGTGCTGGATGGCCAAGACGCTACTCTGCAAATGAAATCTGTCCTCCCCGAGAGGCCCTGGACTGGGACAGAGAGCCCCTCAGCAATGTCCCACCAACCCACCCTGCACCTGGAGTATGCAGTGCTGGGCCTCTCCTCTGGTCACAGCCTACCAGCTCAGCCCCAGCCCTGGGAGAGGCTTCGCCATGTGCACGAATATCTATGAGACCGAGGGCATCCCACTTGCACACAGATTCAACTCCTATCAGCACTCCCCACGGGAGAGCCCCAGGAGATGTTCTCCCGCACATAGGGACCCTCAGTTCCCCAGAAATGGCCCTTGTGAACGTCCCCTATGAAACAAACATGCTTTGGAGCCTGCCAAAGCCAGTGCCTGAACTGGCCTGCAGAGGGTGCTGTCAACCAGCCAAAGGAGGAAGCGCCAAGTTCAGGCATCGCAGACCTGTGCCCTTCGCTTCTGCTGGGTCACTGGCGTGGCACTTCTCAGGCAGTGCCACCAGCCAGCCGCAGCACCCTGCGAGCCCCTGCAGGAAGGGAGAGCTGGGGTACGAGGCCCCCATGGGGCGCACTGACCTTGAAGAGTTTCTGCGAGTGTTTGATCATGAAGGCCACGCTGTCATTCAGCTTTGTGATATTCTCCTGCAGGTCGTTTGCTGTCACCTGGGGAGGGGACGAAGGCCAAGCACGAGCATCAGAAGGGGAGGAGGCTGGGTGTGCTGCCCGACTCCCCGGGGAGTTCCTGTCCCTCTGCTCAGGCCTCTATTGCACTGGACACACAGCACGCCCATAGGCAGGCTGCACAGATCCACAGCCTGCGCCAGGACAGCCCACGCTCTCTGCACCTGCACCTCAGAGCAGACGTTTAGCAGCAGGCTCGGGTGGCCTGCACAGAAAGGGCTGCGGTGCGTCCCCCAGGCCTCGTGCATCGCTCACAAGGCAATTCTTAGAAACAGCAGGAGTTTGGTCACTTTTCAGATGCATTGAAAAAGAGGAAGCAATATACACGGCTGTCACTCCTATGGCAGGCAGCAGCCTCCCCCAACACAGCTCTGCCAAGGCCCCTGAATCTTGACTGTCAGCCCCACCCTCTCCCACTCCTGTGTTCCCCACTCAGCCTGGCCAGCACCCTCCTGTCCTGGCCCACGGCCCCAGTCCCACTGTTCTGCCCTGCAGTATAACCCAGCTGCTGCGAAGCGTTGCTTACATTTCTGGGCCACAGGATGTGGGGTGCAAACATGAGAGCCAGGTTGTGGGCAGACATCTTGTTCTTGTCCTGTTTCTTGGCCGTTTGGTAGAGCAGGTCCAGCAGCAGCTTGAGCAGGTTGCGATTGGGCGGGGGGAGGATCAGGAAGAGCAGCTGCAGGGCTTCAATCTGCCGCTCCTTATCCGGCGTGCTGGTCTTGTTCCCCTTGTCATCAAACTGCATCAGGCCTGCAAGCCAGAGGGCGCAGGAGCTGAAGCCACCTGGAGCCCCTCAGGTCTCCGTAACCAGGAAGCTAGGTCCATACTGGCCAATCCTCCCCCCCATATATTGTACTTCTCCAGACATGCCTACCCTGGCTCCATCACCCCCGGGAACCCTCCACCTCCCCCAGGTGGGTATGGTTAACTCCTGCCCCCAGGGCTGAAACGTACACAAGAAAAACATCCTCAGGGTCATTCACCTTTTGGGTCCCTCCCCTGTCACAAGACCCAGGTCCCGAAAGAGACGAACATCCCAGTGTGTGGCCAGTTGACATAAGCTGCCCTCGAGGAGGCTCGCTCAGCTCCCATCCCTTGTGTCTATCACTGCCCTGTTGCCTACTCACCTGCAATTTTGAGGTGGGCTTGGAAGTGCTTGTGTGTCAGCAGGGGCTCAGGTAATTCACCCAGGAACATCTTCAGCAGAGAGGCCACATCGTTGGAGTGAAACTCGCCCGATTCCAGGTCAATATCGGCCCCGCTGTTCAGGGCATCCTTCAGGATCTGCTGCCTGAGACTGTTCCCTGGCACTCGAAACAAGCCCTCCATTCGCAGATCTGCTCGGCAGGGAGTAGAGAGAGATCACTCATCGTCAGGAGGGGGCTCCCGACCTTTGACACAAGGAGCCCTCTCCCAATTTCCCTTCTAGCCACCTGCATGGGATCCCATAGAGAAAACCTTACTCAGCAGGCTATATACAACCCCAAGGCCCAGCATGCGCCCTACGGCTCTGTCAGAAGGAATGCCTGCAAAATCAGAGAGGTGAGAGAAGGGCTAGAAGCTGCCACAGGTGACTCTGGGTCACAGCACCAGCACACAATCCAAGCAAAACATTCAGGTTTGGAGCCCTGGGAATGGCAAGCTGGCAAGAGAGCTGAGAGTCACTTACGCTTGTGCAAGTATTCGATGAGCTGCGAGACCTGGGCGATGCCCTCCTCGGTCAGCGGGGAGCCAAACACCACCCCTTTATCTGGGGAACAAAGCGATCCAGTCAGCACACATGGGACAGGAGCAACTCAGGCCTGGCACCTCTGGGTGCAGGAGCCACAGAGCTTAGCAGGCATTTTCCTACTGTGAGACCAGGATTTCCAGCAGGGGGTTCTGTTGCTGGGAAATCAGTGACCAGGAGAGTTGGGGTAAAGGTCAGAGGAGAACCCTACTGCTCTGACATCACAAGCACCCCAAACCAATACTTTTACCTTGCAATGGCCATGCTCCAAGGGGCTTTCATCAATTTGCTGTTTATAGCAATGCAACTGCAGAGTCTTTCTCACCAATGTTCTAAATAAACCATATTACTGTGGAGGCAGGGAAAGAATTAATAAGGATTTGAAGGGGATTTTAATGCATGTCAGTCAGTTAGCAAGAGTTAGGCCAGCTGTGACCCTAATGACGTGAGCTTTATAGAAGCAGGATAGTGTGAGGCAGAGGACAAGAACTGTGTAAAAAGTTATTACGACCTTGCAACTTGATAACCAAATATGCAGGCTGGCGTCTTTTAGGAGTGAGACAAATAAGATAGCAGAAAGGCTTATGTATAAACAAAATGTATTTGTTGCTTTTTACCGTCTGTATTATTGCTAGAAATTGTCTGTAACAAAGGTATAAAGCTTGCTGTAATTGTTTACCAGTTGAGAGACCTGTCCGGGACTGGAGCGACCCTGTGTCCTAGGGCTCTCTCTCCCTCCATTGTAATTACTGGAGAAATAATAAAGTATTTGATTTTGCTGCACCCAAACAAAAAGCGAGAACTGAGTTTTTCTCCGACATTACTGAACCCCCGTAAGAAAAGCCATGTCAGGGCAGGGACACCTCAGCCTTACAAGATGTGCTAGCTACAGCCCAGACCCATTGGGAGCAGGCTCCCTAGTGGAGCGGGAAAGTTAAGACACAGTTTCCCCTCCAATTCCATGTGGAGCTTTAGAGCAGAGGTTCATTTTTAGAAATCCCCAATTTTGGAATATACCATGGAGAATCTGAGAGTCTAGCTCCCATTCATAATCCTGGGAGAACGCCTGCTGAGAGTATCGGCTGGAGGGCTCTGAACGCCAGGGAGGTAGATGGCTGAAATTTGGATCTGATGGGCTATACACCAGATTCACAACATTATTGCTTTGGTGCACAGGGATACAGAACATGCAGGCCATGTTGTCAGTCATCAGCCTGATAGATTTGCCCCTGAGGAGGGGTAAGAAATGAAGGCAAATTCACAGCTCTGAATCCCAAGCAGAGGTAAATGCCTCCCGCCAGCCCTGAGTTAGGAACCTAATTACACCTCTACCCGCTATAACGCGGGTTCGCATACAACACGGTAAAGCTCTGATACCCTGCTCTGAGCAGCATGTTAAGGGTGCCAGGCCGGGGTCAGGGGGTTGGATAAGGGGCAGAGGGTCTCGGGAGCAGTCAGGGGCTCCCCTCCCAGGGTCTGGGAGGCAGGAGCTGTGGGGGGATACCTTTGGGGACCCCGCAGTCCCAGAGTGGCCCTGGGAATTAGCAGGGAGCTGGTAGCAGCCCACTCTGCTTCCCTCGCCCCAGCCCCAACCATGTCACTCGGGGGAGGGGGCTTGGGGGAAGGGATCCCCCCCACACTCACCAGCAGCGGTGGAAGCGGAGCAGCCTGGCCCCAGCCAGCTCCACTCCGCCAGCTCCCAGCCACAGCACTCCGCTTCCCGCTGCAGGTGAGTACGGGGGAAGGGGCGTCCTTTCCCCAACCTCCCCGCACTCACCTGCGGCAGGAAGCGGAGCAACCCAGCCCCAACCAGCTCCACTCCGCCAGCTCCCAGCCACAGTGCTCTGCTTCCCGCTGCAGGTGAGTGCGGGGGGCATCCTTTCCCCAACCTCCCCGCACTCACCTGCGGCAGGAAGCGGAGCAGCCCAGCCCCAGCCAGCTCCACTCCGCCAGCTCCCAGCCACAGGGCTCCGCTTCCTGCTGCAGGTGAGTGCGGGGGGCGTCCTTTCCCCAACCTCCCCGCACTCACCTGCGGCAGCAAGCAGAGCAGCCCAGCCCCAGCCAGCTCCACTCCGTCAGCTCCCAGCCACAGCGCTCAGCTTCCCGCTGCAGGTGAGTGCGGGGGGCGTCCTTTCCCCAACCTCCTCGCACTCACCTGCGGCAGGAAGTGGAGCGCTGCGGCTGGGAGGTGGCAAAGTGGAGCGGGCTGGGGCCGGGCTGCTCCATGTTAGGGGGCTTATTCCTTCACCCTCTCACTTCCCTGGGCCTTCTCGCATGAACAGAGAGCAACAATACCCAAAGTCCAAAGGCGCAAACAATTCGATGTTTATTGGGGTGAACTTCCAGCAAGCAGGATTCCAGTTTCCTTCCTCAGTGTCTCCCTTCCCAGCTCTGACACCACAGAGCCTTGCCTGTGTCCCTGTTCCTGTTTCCATCCCCCGTTCCCATTCCCCCCTTTAGCAAAACATGATCCCAATTCCCCCACCCCCAGTCCCTGTTCCCAACCCACCCCCCTTACTTCCTGATTGACTGCAGACTATATAGTAAAAGTTGAATTCTGCTTAGCTATACCTTCACCAATCATTTTACTGAAATTTAACTAACCAATCCTAACATCCTGTAACATGGTTATTTAACCAATTATATCCCACCACTTTAACTGGTTTACACCCAACAAAATTAATTACACAGCAGACAAACACACTCAGAACCAGACGAGATTATACAGCCAACCAATAGGGAAGTGAGACTGCAGCGACAGAACAACACAGAAATGAGGATTTCACATCCCAGCTATTGATAAGTGAGTTCTTGCCTGGCAGGATGCTATCAAACTAAGTTTCCTTTTACATCTTCTAGGCTCTTCCCTTTCTCTGGAGGTGATAGATCGGCTCACCTTCCTAGCAGCCCCAGATTGCCTGATTTCAATATGACTAAACCGGGCCTCAGACTGTCACAGTGAGAGAAGGCCCTTACACCGGCAGACAGTGATTTTCATTCTTTCTTTTATATCTCTATAACTAGCTAAGTGATAAGAATACACCTAAATTCTTAAAGTATAGGCCTTTGCAGATAGGCCTGAATATCTATATCCTAACACTCCACTTCCCGCCGCTGCCGGTGAGTACCTGTCAGGGCACGGGGAGGGGTGGATAGGGGTCGGAGCAGTCAGGGAACAGGGGGGTTGGGTAGGCAGTGGGGTCCTGGGGGTGATTAGGGACAGGGGTCTCTGGAGGGGGCGGTCAGGGAACAAGGAACAGAGAGGGCTAAAGCAAGTTTGGGCGGGAGGGATAGCTCAGTGGTTTGAGCATTGGCCTGCTAAACCCAGCATTGTGAGTTCAATCCTTGAGGAGGCCACTTAGGGATCTGGGGCAAAAATTGGTCCTGCTAGTGAAGGCAGGGGCTGGACTCAATGACCTTTCAAGGTCCCTTCCAGTTCTAGGAGATTGGTATATCTCCAATTATTACCTTAAGTTCAATATAACGCAGTCTCACCTATAACACAGTGAGATTTTTTTGTCTCCCGAGGACCGCATTCTATCGGGGTAGAGGTGCACCTTGTCAGGGTGGGATTGAGGCTTCACCCCTCTCCTGGGCATTCCCTAGTGGCTAGGGTAGGCTGAGGTCCTCAGCTTGCTGGCGTCTGTGAATCCCATTCTTAGGCACTGATATCTCCCCATGCATTGTATAAGTGCAAAGTAATGCACACTGGAAAACATAATCCCAACTCTACATGCAAAATGATGGGGTCTAAATCAGCTGTTACCATTCAAGAAAGATCTTGGAGTCATTGTGGATCGTTCTCTAAAAACATCTGCTCAGTGTGCAGTTTCAGTCCAAAAAAACCTAACAGAATGTTAGAAACCATTAGGAAAGGGATAAATAATAAAACAGAAAATATCACAATGCCTCTGTATAAATCCCTGGTACGCGCACCCCTTGAATACTGCAGTTCTGGTCGCCCTATCTCAAAGAAGATAGGAGGAGCAGAGGAGCGTGTGGATCAGACACAGACTTCTCTTATGGGAGAGTCTGATGATAGAGAATCTCCAGGTTATAGTCAGGAGCAGAGGAATGAGAAGTATAATGTAAGGGCCGGATCAGATGATAAACAGTCACATAAAAAAGAATCTGGCACATCAGAAAAAGGCAGGCTAATAAACAGGGACAAGTTTTTAAAGTGCTTGTACACAAATGCCAGAAGTCTAAATAATAAGATGGGTGAACTAGAGTGCCTTGTGATAAAGGAGGATATTGATATAATAGGCATCACAGAAACCTGGTGGACTGAGAGCAATAAATGGGACACAATCATTCTGGGGTACAAAATATATCGGAAGGACAGAACAGATCATGCAGGGGGAGGAGTGGCACTATATATGATAGAAAATGTAGATTCAAATGAAGTAAAAATCTTAAGCGAATCCACATGTTCCATAGAATCTCTATGGATAGAAATTTCATGCTCTAATAAGAATATAACATTAGGGATCTATTATCGACCACCTGACCAGGATAGTAATAGTGATGATGAAATGCTAAGGGAAATTAGAGAGGCTATCAAAATTAAGGACCCAATAATAGTGGGGGATTTCAATTATCCCCATATTGACTGGGAACATTTCACTTCAAGACAAAATGCAGAGATAAAATTTCTCGATACTTTAAATGACTGCTTCATGGAGCAGCTTGTACGGGAACCCACAAGGGGAGAGGCAACTCTAGATTTAATCCTGAGTGGAGCGCAGGAGCTGGTCCAAGAGGTAACTATAGCAGGACCGGTTGCAAATAGTGACCATAATACAGTAGCATTCAACATCCCTGTGGTGAGAAGAACATCTCAACTGCCCAACACTGTGGCATTTAATTTCAAAAGGGGGAACTATACAAAAATGAGGGGGTTAGTTAAACAAAAGTTAAAAGGTACAGTGACTAAAGTGAAATCCCTGCAAGCTGCATGGGTGCTTTTTAAAGACACCATAATAGAGGCCAAACTTCAATGTATACCTCAAATTAAGAAACACAGTAAAAGAACTAAAAAAGAGCCACCGTGGCTTAATAACCATGTAAAAGAAGCAGTGAGGGATAAAAAGACTTCCTTTAAAAAGTGGAAGTCAAATCCTAGTGAGGCAAATAGAAAGGAGCACAAACACTGCCAACTTAAGTGCAAGAGTGTAATAAGAAAAGCCAAAGAGGAGTTTGAAGAACGGCTAGCCAAAAACTCCAAAGGTAATAACAAAATGTTTTTTAAGTACATCAGAAGCAGGAAGCCTGCTAAACAACCAGTGGGGCCCCTTGATGATCAAAATTCAAAAGGAGCGCTTAAAGATGATAAAGTCATTGCGGAGAAACTAAATGGATTCTTTGCTTCAGTCTTCACGGCTGAGGATGTTAGGGAGATTCCCAAACCTGAGCTGGCTTTTGTAGGTGACAAATCTGAGGAACTGTCACAGATTGAAGTATCACTAGAGGAGGTTTTGGAATTAATTGATAAACTCAACATTAACAAGTCACCGGGACCAGATGGCATTCACCCAAGAGTTCTGAAAGAACTCAAATGTGAAGTTGCGGAACTATTAACTAAGGTTTGTAACCTGTCCTTTAAATCGGCTTCGGTACCCAATGACTGGAAGTTAGCTAATGTAACGCCAATATTTAAAAAGGGCTCTAGGGGTGATCCCGGCAATTACAGACCGGTAAGTCTAACGTCGGTACCGGGCAAATTAGTTGAAACAATAGTAAAGAATAAAATTGTCAGACACATAGAAAAACATAAACTCTTGAGCAATAGTCAACATGGTTTCTGTAAAGGGAAATCGTGTCTTACTAATCTATTAGAGTTCTTTGAAGGGGTCAACAAACATGTGGACAAGGGGGATCCGGTGGACATAGTGTACTTAGATTTCCAGAAAGCCTTTGACAAGGTCCCTCACCAAAGGCTCTTACGTAAATTAAGCTGTCATGGGATAAGAGGGAAGGTCCTTTCATGGATTGAGAACTGGTTAAAGGACAGGGAACAAAGGGTAGGAATTAATGGTAAATTCTCAGAATGGAGAGGGGTAACTAGTGGTGTTCCCCAAGGGTCAGTCCTAGGACCAATCCTATTCAATTTATTCATAAATGATCTGGAGAAAGGGGTAAACAGTGAGGTGGCAAAGTTTGCAGATGATACTAAACTACTCAAGATAGTTAAGACCAAAGCAGATTGTGAAGAACTTCAAAAAGATCTCACAAAACTAAGTGATTGGGCAACAAAATGGCAAATGAAATTTAATGTGGATAAATGTAAAGTAATGCACATTGGAAAAAATAACCCCAACTATACATACAACATGATGGGGGCTAATTTAGCTACAACGAGTCAGGAAAAAGATCTTGGAGTTATCGTGGATAGTTCTCTGAAGATGTCCACGCAGTGTGCAGAGGCGGTCAAAAAAGCAAACAGGATGTTAGGAATCATTAAAAAGGGGATAGAGAATAAGACTGAGAATATATTATTGCCCTTATATAAATCCATGGTACGCCCACATCTCGAATACTGTGTACAGATGTGGTCTCCTCACCTCAAAAAAGATATTCTAGCACTAGAAAAGGTTCAGAAAAGAGCAACTAAAATGATTAGGGGTTTAGAGAGGGTCCCATATGAGGAAAGATTAAAGAGGCTAGGACTCTTCAGTTTGGAAAAGAGAAGACTAAGGGGGGACATGATAGAGGTATATAAAATCATGAGTGATGTTGAGAAAGTGGATAAGGAAAAGTTATTTACTTATTCCCATAATACAAGTACTATGGGTCACCAAATGAAATTAATAGGCAGCAGGTTTAAAACAAATAAAAGGAAGTTCTTCTTCACGCAGCGCACAGTCAACTTGTGGAACTCCTTACCTGAGGAGGTTGTGAAGGCTAGGACTATAACAATGTTTAAAAGGGGACTGGATAAATTCATGGTGGCTAAGTCCATAAATGGCTATTAGCCAGGATGGGTAAGAATGGTGTCCCTAGCCTCTGTTCGTCAGAGGATGGAGAAGGATGGCAGGAGAGAGATCACTTGATCATTGCCTGTTAGGTTCACTCCCTCAGGGGCACCTGGCATTGGCCACTGTCGGTAGACAGATACTGGGCTAGATGGACCTTTGGTCTGACCCGGTACGGCCTTTCTTATGTTCTTATGTTAAGACATTTTAGAACTGGAAAAGGTTTGGAGAGGGGCAACAAAGATGATTAGGGGACGGAATAGCTGCCATCTGAGAGATTAAAAAGGCTGGGACTGTTCAGCTTAGAAAAGAGACGACTAAGGGTGTCGATATGATAGAGGTCTATAAAATCATGGCTGGTGTGTTATTGTCCTATTCATATAATTCAAGAACTGGGGGTCACCTAACTAATGACATGAATAGGCAGCAGGTTTAAAACAAACACAAGGGAGTATTTCTTCACATCACACACAGTCAGCCTGTGGAATTTGTTGCCAGAGGATGTTGGGAAGGTCAAAAATATAACTGGGCTCAAAAAGAATTAGATACATTCATGGAGGACAGGTCCATCAAGGGCTATTAGCCAAAAAGGTCAGGGAGGGAACCCTATGCACCAGGTGTCCCTAAACCTCTGACTGCCAGAAGCTGGGACTGGGCAACAGGGGATGGATCACTTGAAATTTCCCTGTTCTGTTCATTCCCTCTGAAGCACCTGGCACTGGCCACTGCCAGAAGACAGGATACTGGGCTAGATGGACCATTGGTCTGACCCAGTATGGCCGTTCTTATGCTCTTCTTGTATAAGTAGCCTGGGCACCTAACTCAGAACCGAGTTTTCCCAGAGAGGTGCTTGCTAGTGTCGGGAAAGGCTAGATATCTTAACATGATGAGAGACTTCTCCTCTAGCCTAGAATTGCAGCTCTGAAACACCTGCCTACACAGCTGTAGTATGGATGTGAAAACACTTCTAGATTGCATCAAGAGAGGTCAAGCTCTCTGAGCTATTCTTAATGGAACCTGGGCTGGTGGAGACATCACTTCTGAAAGCTATTAAAAAAACGGTTACCTACCTTTCGTAATGGTTGTTCCTTGAGATATGTTGCTCATGTCCATTCCAGTTAGGTGTGCACGCGCTACGTGCATGGCAGCTGGAAGGTTTTTCCCCTAGCAGTACCCGTTGGGTCAGTCCAAGCGCCCCCTGGAGTCACGCCTCCATGGCGCCAAATATAGGGCCCGCCAACCCGCGACCACCTCAGTTCCTTCTTGGCAGTTTGCTCTGACAGAGGGGTAGGTGGGTGGGTACTGGAAAGGTAGGTAACTGTTTTTTCTTCTTTGAGTGATTGCTCATGGCAATTCCAATTAGGTGATTACCGAGCCTAAATTTTGGAGGTGGGGTTGGAGCTCAGAGGTTTGCTGACTGTAGCACGGCTCTGCCAAAGGCTGCATCATTTCTAGCTTGCTGGGTAATGGCGTAATGCGAGGTGAAAGTGTGGATTAAGGACCATGTCGCAGCTCTGCAGATTTCCTGGGTCAGAACCTGGGCCAGGAATGCCCTTGTGGAGCATGCTGTAAGTGGAGGGGCAGGTATCTTCGTCCGATTGTAATATGCCCAGATACAGGATGTGATCCATGGCGAAATTCTTTGGGAGGAGACTAGAAGCCCTTTCATTCCATCTGCTACTGCGACAGACAGCTGAATGGACTTCCAGAGTGGTTTCATCCGTTTGATATAGAAGACTAATGCGCGGCGAACGTCCAATGAGTGAAGTTTTTGCTCCACGCTGCTTGTGTGCAGCTTAGGATAGAAAACTGGAAGATATGCTGGTTAACATGAAACCGGGAGACAACCGTAGGCAGAAAAGCCAGATGTAGTCTAGGTTGAACCTTGTCCTTATTGATGTGAAATGAGAACTCCGCTTAGGACCAGAGGCCCTGAGACCTGTGGTCTCCCAGGTGCGCGCCCCAACCCAACACTGATGTGTCTGTCACCAGCGAAAGCAATGGCTGTGGTCTGGCAAAGGGGACACCCGCACACACCACCTGCGGATCGAGCCACCATAGGAGGGACTTGAGGACCGGTCGAGGTAAAGTGATGATTTTGTCTAGACTGTCCTGAATAGGCCGATACACTGAAGCCAGCCATGCCTGAAGAGGTCAGAGTCTCAGTCTGGCGTGCTATACTTGTAGCAGGGTGGACCCCTGCTCCTGGTTTTGAAGAAGTTTAAAAGCGGCCTGGCAGGGTTTGAGAGCTGCTGCTCTCAAGCTGGGCTGATTGGGGGAAGTGGCTGCAGCTGGGCCACACCCCAATCAGGCCACAGCTGGCCCTTATAAAGGCTGTAAGCCAGAAGCCCAGACAGTCTCTCTCTGTTTCTAGAGGGAGATGGGCCTGGCTGCAGGGAACTGAGACAAGGTACCTAGGGTGAAGCAGGGCTGGGGAAAGGCTGAGGAGCTGGGGAAGCTCCAGCCTAGAAAACCCCAGGCTGCGGCCTAGCACAGGGCAAAAGGTACTGGCAGGTTGCAGGGGGCAACCTAGAGGTAGGCCAAGGCAGCAGGTCCAAACCCCCTTTGCCGATGATGAGTGCTGGCTACTGCAGTCTGCCCCAGCGAACGGGGGCTAGATAGCGACTGAGCAATAGCCACTACTGAGGCGAAGTGGGGATAGTAGGGTGGGGGATCCCCTGGGAAGGGGAAACCCAGGGGATTAAAGGTTAAAGGGGCACCGGGGTCCTGGGAGGGACACGGGGGCCAGGAGATGACAGGGGGATCACCGGCCTGCAGAGGGCGCTCCGAACGCTGGAAAGAGCTAATTCCCCAGAGTCACCAGCAGGAGGCGCCACAGGGGTGAGTCAGACCCGTTACAATACTACATAGGTATAAGCAGCTAAGTGGTCCAGAAGCTTTAGGCAATTCCTTGCTGTGATGGTAGGGAACTGCCTGAGACTTCGTATGATGTCACACAGGGACCGGAAACACGACTCCGGGAGGTATGCCCTCGCCTGTGTAGAGTCCAATACTGCCCCTATGAACTCCGTCCACTGAACGGGGGGGTACGGTTGACTTCTGTACATTCAGTAGAAGGCCCAGGTTGTCAAAAGTAGCCCTTATGAAGGTCACTTGCACCTCCACTTGCGCCCTGGAGCCGCCGTTGATTAGCCAGTCATCGAGGTACGGGAACACCTGCACCTGATGCTAGCGTAAGAACACAGCCACAACTGCCATACACTTAGTATCAGAGGGGTAGCCGTGTTAGTCTGGTTCTGTAGAAGCAGCAAAGAATCCTGTGGCACCTTATAGACTAACACTTAGTAAACATTCAAGGAGCTGCTGACAGGCTGAATGGAAGGACTGTGAACTGATAACGACTGTGGTTCACCACGAACCTGAGGTACCTCCTGTGGGATGAAATTACTGAAATCTGAAAGTAAGCATCCTTCAAGTCAAGGGTGGCGTACCAGTGCCCCAGATCCAAGGGATAATGGAGGCTAAAGAGACCATGCAGAACTTCAGTTTCTTTATGAACTTGTTGAGCTCTTGCAGGTCTAGGATGGGCCTGAGGCCACATTTGGCTTTCGGTATTAGGAAATACTGGGAATAGAAGTCCCTGCCCTTCAGCTCCTGAGGAACCTCTTCCACTGTCCCCAGCGCTAGGAATGTGCACCTCCTGCGTGAGGAGTTGTGCGTGAGAAGGGTCCCTGAACAGGGGTGGGAGGGAGGGAGAACTGGAGGGAGTATCCCCTTTCTACTGTGCGGAGTACCCAGTGATCCGATGTAATCTGCGCGCACGCAGGACAGTCGGCACAAAAAGGTAAGGGGGGAATGGACCCAGAGTCCAGACTGGTGTGTCGCCCCCGGGCGCACCTTCAGAAGTTCTGCTTCTGGCCTGAGGATGTTTTGCCTGCCCAGAGCTGACGAAAGGGGAGGCCTCTTTCTGTTGTTTCTATTATGCCGCTGAGAAAAATCCTGCCTGTTTTGTGGGTGGTAAAAACGAGGCGGGGGTTGCGACTTAAAGTGCCTCCATTGTGTAGCCAGAGCGTGCAGGCCCAGGGACTTGAGGGTGGCCCTCGAATCCTTGAGGCTATGAAACTGAGAGTCAGTCTTTTCTGAAAAGAGGGCCGAGCCCTCAAAGGGGAGGTCCTGTATAGTCTGCTGGACCTCATATGAGAGCCCTGAGACTTGCAGCCAGGAGCTCCTCCTCATGGCTACCCCAGAGGCCATGGTGTCGAGGGCTGCTTGGAGCAAGGTGCGGGCAATGAGCTTACCCTCCTCTACCAAGGAGAACTCTGCCCTGGAGTCCTCCGGGAGAAGCACCATAAACTTCACCATCGCTCCGCACGAGCTGTGACTATACCTACTGAGGACAGCCTGATGGTTAGAAATTCAGAGCTGGAGCCCCCCGTGGAATAAATTTTCCTCCTAAAGAGGTCCAGCTTTTTAGCCTCCCATTTTTTTGTGGAAGGGCCCTGATATCCTTGGTGCTCCCGCTCATTCGCCGCGGCTACTGCTAGAGACTCTGGCGAGGGATGGGTGTACAAATGCTTGAACCCCTTAGAGGAAACAAAGTATTTTCGTTCATTCCTCTTCACTGTGGGTGGTAAGGAGGCAGGGGTCTGCCACAGTGTCTTAGTGGTGTCCTGTATGGTCTTAATAAGTGGCAGGGTGATACGGGAGGGACCAGAGGGGGCGAGAATGTCCACCACGGAATCTGATGTCTCAGCGACCTCCTCCGCCTGGATCCCCAGGTTCTGCGCCACCCTGCTGTCCTCCACAGCCGGGGTCATCGACATTCCTGCCATCGCCTCATCAGGCGAGGATGAGGACGAGGACCTAGATGGGAGCAGGTCCTGTTCTCTGCCCTCGGCAACAAGGGGATCCCGCAGTGCCTGGTCTTCCGGCGCATTCAGTCCCGGCATGGCAAATGATTGGTCCTGCCCCGGGTGAGGTGTCAGAGGCACGTATGATGCTGAGGCCACCGACGCTGACCTCGAATGGGACCTCTGGCTCTGGCAGAACACCCAGGGGGTCCAGAAAGACCACTGGGCGGGAGCCTGCCACTGACCAGGCTCCAGCCCTGGATGAAGCTGCTGCCTGCGTCTATCAGACCTGGACCGCCTGCTTTTCCTGGACCTATAGAACTCCACTTCCGACTCCGAGGACTCACTGTAAGATGACCATGGAGAAGCAGTGCCCAGCGGTGCCTGGAACTCGGGGACCAGTGCGGCTCCCCTATCCGTCCACTGGTGGATGGTACCAGTGATTGGTGCCATGGGGATGGCGACTGGCGCAGTACAATCACGGCTTGCCTCTGGATGGCACTGAGGGTCTCACAGGTGCTGCTGAGACGGAGCTCGCCTAGGAGGGGAAGGCGGTGACGGGAAGGTGATGAGGTCCTTGGCAGTCTCGAACGCCTCCAGCGTGGAAGGTAACTGTAGATCGCAGCCTTCTCGGAGAGGGGAGTGTTGGGGGCCCAGACTCAACTGGTCCTGTGCTGGGGCAGGAGTCGATGGGACCCTAGCTGGAGGACTCAAACTCACGTGGCCTGCCATGGTTCTCACGGCGGCGGACTTCTGCGCTGGTTTGGGCATGGGAGCAGCCCCTTTTAGGTCTCCTCTTCTTGTGGGGCACTGAGGATTGCGAACGGTGCTGCCCACTGCCCTGCATGGATCCCCTTTGTGGGGAACTGTGCTGGTGCCGAGGGTCTCTGGCAGAGTCCTACCTCGATGCCAACTCACGTATCGGTGGTGCCAGCACACTGCGCACCAACATCGAGGTGCTCAGCGTCGGCTTAGCTGACCCAGGGCCCAAGTGGGGACGGAAGGCAGCCTCCATCAGAAGGATCTTGAGGCGCTGATCCCTCTCCTTCTGAGTCCTAGGACGAAATCCCCTGCAGATCTTGCAGCGTTCCTTTTGGTGGCTCTCCCCCAAACGCTTCAAGCAGGAAGTGTGGGGGTCACTCCTGGGCACAGACTTGCCACATGCTGCACAGGGTTCAAACCCTGGGGAGAGGGGGGGCGTACCCCCAAACCAAAACTACAACAACTAACACTAACTATTTACAGAAAAAGTTCAAGACTGCTAAAGAAGCGCTTGCCGAAGCAAGAGATAACGAGCGCTCCGGCTAACCGTCACAGGCGGTAAGAAGGAGCTGAGGTGGCGGTGGGTCGGCAGGGCCCTGTATTCGGCAGCGTGTCTCCAGGGGGCACCTGGACTGACCCGATGGGTACTGCTAGGGGAAAAGCCTTCCGGCTGCCATGCACACAGCACACGTACGCCTAGTGAGCAATCACTCGAAGAACCAATGCTCCAGACCAGGCATGGCCAAGCTGTGGCTCATGAGCCACATGCGGCTCTTTTACAGCTCCCAGTGCCCCCCACGTATTCCCCCCTCCTACTCTCTGCTTACAAGACTGGGCAGGGGGAGCTCAGGGCTTCTGCCCTGCAGCGGGGTGCTGGGACTAGGGGCTTCTGCACTGCAGGGAGGGGGGCCTCAGGGCTTTAGACCAGCAGTTGGGCATTGGGGCAGAAGCCCCACGCCCCAGCAGGCACCACCCTACGGGGCAGGTTGTGTGTGTCTTGCGGCTCTCGAACATCTGAAGATTATTGTATGCAGCTCAGAGGGTCAGTAAGTTTGCCCACTCCTGCTCTAGGTGAACACAATGAATAAAACCACCAAACAAAAGAAGGAGGCAGCCTCATAAAACCTCCTTAAAAGGCTGACAACTCTTCTCTCAAGAGAGCATCATAAGAGCTTTAAAGAGGCAGCACTGCCTTCAAAGGCAGGTTAATTCAAATCAATTAGGCACAGCTACAGCTGCAGCTACTTGAGAGCAGCAGCCCACAGCTATGCCTTTTCAGTAGGCAGCTGGTCTAAATGGGATGCCATGGCTGATGGTAAGTGGGTATCAGGGGTGCACAGATTGAGTTCATTAGTTTCTGCCCAGCTGGGTGGAGAGAGAAAACTTAGGAGGAATGTCTGGACCTGCCTTGATGCGTGGGAGGGTGACGTGGGCAACAGAGAAATACTTCTGGAAAGGCTGGCAAGTCCAGTAGGACATAGTGCCAAGACCGTGCTGTGGGTGCCAAGTGGCAATGGGAAGAAAAGGCAGAGCATTTAAATAGATCTCAGAACATTTGAAGACTAAGGGCTAGATTCACAAAGGGACTTGGGCACCTACCTGCCTCTCAGGCATATAAGTCCAACATTTTAGCACTACTGGAATTCACAAAACCCCAGCTCTGCTGCCACTTAACCTGTAGGCCCCTCTTTTTCCCAGGCACCTATGTTTCTGCCAGTAAAGTACCCTACATGCCTAAGTTTCCACTGCTGGGCACGAGCAAAGCCGGCTAAGTCCTGATGCTGCCGAGCTGCCCAGAGCCCTAGCTCACGCCTAAGCCGTGATGGGATTCTCAAAGCAGACATTCCCCCACCTGTGGCCTGATACAATAGGTGTGCTCTGAGCAGGACTAACCCCCCCAGAAGACAGCATGGATGAGAGCCTGGGGAGCAGGCATGTATTTCTCCCCCTTTGAGTCAACAGTACAGTGGTTAGGGCACTCACCTCAGATGTAACCCCCCCAGGTCTGTAATCTCCACTCTGCCTGACTTGGAGCAGGGACTCAAACCTGGCTTACCCCAACCCAGCAATCAGTCCCCTGACCATGGGATACGGGGTCAATCTCTCTCCCCCAACGAATGTTTAATTATGTACACAAAGTGGACCAGCATCAACAGGAGAGCTCCAGCCCAGAATGCTCAATAGCCAGATGGTTAGGGCCCTTTCCTGGGGCGTGAGAGAGCTGGCTTCAAGTCCCTGCAGCTACTGGTTATAAAGGGATGGTCTCTCTTTCACTCTGGTTGGTTGTGTTCTGCCAGAAAGGGCTGATCTGGCTTAGGTGCCTAACTCCAGGAATCCTGAGCGGAAACGGGCCCTTCCCTCCAGCCCAGAGTTTGGCACCTGGTGAGCGTGAGAATTATTGTTTCTCGACAAAGCTGGTCCTCTGGCTTTCTATTTCTCAGCCTTTAGTAACGAGCCTCCTGCACCTGGGAAACCAAGGAAAACTCTGCAAGTTCTGAATGGAAGCTCAGAACCCTGAGAGGCAGAAGGAAGGCGCTTGGACCCCTTCAATTTGACTGAATGCGTAGACCTGCCCAAGTCTGATATAACCCACCCAGTTAGAGACTGACCTCGTTCATTCTCAGCCTGCCACTGTGACGTTCCCCTGGTGTTATCTGGACTGGTGATCTGCTAAGCCACTCCAACCCTTAACTCTGGGAGCCAGCCTGACCCTGCTCTGCTGGGAGAACCCCCACCCCTGGGCTGGTCACGCACAGCCTTTGGCGTGTAAACTGCTCCCAGCTACTTGCAACCAAGTGACACTAGCCAATATCTCCGGTCCCAGACACAACCCTAGGAACCTCCATCTTGCAGTGTCCTGTTATGCCCACTGGACGCTGCAAGCTTATATGAGTTCGTCAATTTAACAAAGAAATTGATATGTACCAGGCTTGTTATCCCAAGGGGAGGCTCTGACAGGCTTCATACCAAATGCACTGCTTCAGGTAAAATAAACAGATTTATTAACTACAGAAGATAGATTTAGGAATTATAAGTCAAAGCACAACAAGTCCAATTTGGTCAAATGAAATAAAAGCAGAACACATTCTAAGCTGCTCTTAACACTTTCAGTGCCCTTACAAACAGAAGTTTCTAACCACAGGCTGCCTGGTTGCCCTTCAGCCAGGCTCCCCCCTTTGATCAGCGCTTCAGTCGCTTGGTGGTGGTGTCTGTAGATGGAGGTGGGAGAGAGAGGAGGAGCCTGGCAAATGTGTCTCCCTTTTATCACGTTCTTTCTTCAATCTTGGCTTTGCCCCCGCCCCCCTTTCAGGGTCAGGTGAGCATCACCTCATCGTAGCCCACAACTGACCAATAGCTCAGTGGTTTGAGCGTTGGCCTGCTAAACCCAGGGGTGTGAGCTCAATCCTTGAGAGGGCTACTTAGGGATCTGGGGCAAAAATTGGTCCTGCTAGTGAAGGCAGGGGGCTGGACTCGCTGACCCTTCAAGGTCCCTTCCAGCTCTAGGCGATAGGGAAGGGGGGTGACTCACTCCAGAGCCCAACAGATCCTTTGTTGCTGCCTAGGGGGTAGTCTGCCGTGGCAGCGCTTTATCATGCCGTGTGTGGTTGCAGCTCCCAGCGCTCTAAAAAAACCATCTCAACAAGGGGCGTAGCTCCCAGCGCTGGGGCACTGTTTACACTGGTGCTTTACAGCTCTGCAACTTGCTGCCCTCAGGGGGGTGTTTTTTCACACCCTTGAGCAAGAAAGATGCAGCGCTGTAAAGTGCCAGTGTAGACAAGCCCTAGGCCAGTGTCCTTTGTTCCTGTGAGGCTGGGCTGGGTTTGCCCCGTACATGCCCTGATGAGGTGTGAACTGCCTCTCTGCTCCTGGAGAGTTTTTGCCTGGGCTTGTTTTAAGCCAGGAGGATATATTTTCAGCCTCGTAATTTTATATATGAAATTACAACCTATAACATTACTAACACATTGCCGTAACAACAATTACTATAACAACAATGCACAGTGCATCACGAGCCTTCCGAAGACACCCGACCTGACAAACTTTGCATTGGACACCACACAATCATATTATAAAGATGAACATGGGGGTGCAGGGTATTCCCCCGAGGTCCACAACGTCACACTGGTCCTCTGGCTTTCTATTTTCTCAGCCTTTAGTAATGCCTGGTTGTCAATATGAAAGGCCTCCTGCGCCTGGGAAACTAAACCAAGGAAAACTCTACAAGTTCTGAACGGAAGCTCAGAACCCTGAGAGGCAGAAGGAAGGCGCTTGGACCCCTTCAATTTGACTGAATGCGTAGACCTGCCCAAGTCTGATATAAACCACCCAGTTAGAGACTGACCATGCTCAGCCTGCCAGCTCTTCAGGGCAGGGAGCACGTCTTCCCACGTTTGTACGGACTCTGGCACAAGGGGGCTGCCTTCTCACGGGGGCTTGGGGGAGCAACAGGAATCTGAACACTCAATAAGACGACTTCCCCAAGGCAGGCTGCTGCTTTGGGAAGGACGAGAACAGATGCAGCGATCTCCCTGCAGCTACCCCTGGGGTCAGACACCACAAATCAAGCAGAAACAAAAGAAAGGGTGACCTTGTATTCACTGACTGCTAATTAGATGCACTCTTGGTTTGGCTTCTTCCTTCAGGCTAGGGGCCCTCGTCTGGGATTACAGCCCCAGGGTGCCAGGCAATGAATGAACACAGAGAGACAGGCCCTGTCCTGAAGAGCTTACAATCTAAACAGAAGAGGTGACAACAGCTGGATGCAACAAGGAGCACATGCAAGGTGCCTGGCTCCCAAGAGTGCTTCGAGAGAGGGTGGTACGTGGTATAGCTAATGGAATCTGATCCAGGACCTCGGTGGTCCACATCAGACTATGACGACAGCTGCCAGGCAGAGCACAGTGCCTACCTTTACGCTTCAGAGACATTAGGGACCGAAAGAATCCAGAGGCTGTGCCAATGCCACCAGGCAGCTTGGGGTCCTCCTCCCCCATCAGCTGGGCCAACTCTGCTCCCGGCAGGTCGATGAGCCTGGTGATGCTGCTGACCACCAGCTCTGTGAAGACTTCGGGCTTCTCATGCCGCAACTTCTCCACAAAGAAGTCAGGGTTGAAGATGACTGTTTGTCCACGGAGGGAGGAGTCATTGCAGATGACAAACCTGCAGATGGCATCACTGGGAAATAAAAGGAGACAGGTTGTAAAGCATTTCTTCCAGAATTCACTCGTACAGCCAGTGTCCCCCCCAAATCCCAGATCACAGGCCTCCGGACCAACCTCACTCTGGAAAAGACATCTACTCGCACTGGAGGTGCCAGTGTGTTCTTCAGAACCACTCCTGTCCCATGCTTGCTATGAATCAACAGCATGCGTAGCTTCAGCAGAGCTGGGACAACAGCTCTTCTCGGTTTTGTTTTTTAACATTATAATTAACAACTGTACTCAAGACAAGATGCACAAAACAGTACAACTGTCTCACAACTCTGTCTAATAAACCTTGCCAGCAAGATTTCAGATCACTAAATCTCAGAGAAAGGGGAAAACACCCCAAAGCAGCTATTTTAATCATTAACCAAACTTTAAACCTGAAGGCTCTAGTCACACTACCAGAGCAACTATTACTTGTGTGACAGTGAGCATATCCCCAGCGAACATACACCAGGTAACAGAAGCACAGCCACACATGGAATGCTACAATGTAGCCTGCAACTACCTTTATCTTTAACAGAAAGAAAGGCCCGCAGAAACTGCAGGCCCCAAGTGCACTCAGATCAAGATTAGGAGTGGATTCTCCACTAGCTGCACCTCTTACCAAAGACAAGGGCAGTTGGAATTGGCTTGATTTTATCTCAGGCACTACCTACATGCTCATGGCAAATTCCTAGCGGGGCCCTACATTTAGGCAAAGGCGGGGTGTCTGGGATGTACACACACACCACTGACAGTCAGCATCCAGACAAATATCCACACTTTCCTCTAGCTCTCACAAAGGTTCACACTGGTAGCACAGCGCCAAATGTGCGCAGACATTTAACTCCCCAGTGGGGAGTGTTAAACATATTTTTTCTGCTGTAAACCAATAATTACAAATAGCAACGAATGGAGAAGACAGAAAAAAATCCCATACCACGCATAGAAAGGTAACCTCAATCTACAATCTATTGTCTCCCTGTTATTTGTGAGCTTCAATAACTATGTGAACAACTATATGCATCTGTGACGTTACTGACTTGAACTGTGACCGTAGAGATCATTGTTACAACCAAGGTCCCAGAGTGGCACCAAGTCTTGTACAAAGGAGGTCACGTAAGGTGTCTATGGGAAGGTTATGATTTGCTGGTTATGATGATGCTATCTGTATGTAGGTATCATTTTGTATTTAATGTTATAAGTATTGGCTCTATACTCTCTATATTTCAAACTTGTGCTATGCTTCCGGGTGACACCCCAGACCATTTGGCATCAGCACTGCCTCACCTGCTTGATAGTCCATTAAGAACCATCAGCTATACAACTGACCTATTGAGAGAAGGCAGATACACCTTATGACTCAGCAAGGCAGGCAGGGACATGCCTATGGACAGAACTCGGAGGCTTTCAAGCCATGTGCTGGGCAGCTTGTGTTTGAAACACAGGCCACATGGCAAGAGACTATAAAAGGCAGCTGCATCTTCTCCATTTTGTCTTCAATCCTGCTTCTGACCTCTGGAGGAATTATGCTTGAAACTGAAGCTTTGAACAAAGGACTGAATGACCCATCCCAGCTGGGATGTTTATACTCCAGAGACTTAATTGGTTTAAAATCAACAGTAATCCCATCAAGCCTGAAACAAGTCTGAACTAAGAACTTGGCAATTGTTGTATGTATTTGATTCCATTTAACCAGTTTTAACTCTCATCTATATTTCTTTCTTTTTCTGAATAAACCTTTAGGTTTTAGATTCTAAATTGGCAACAGCGTGATTTGTGGGTAAGATCTGACTTGTATATTGGTCTGGGGCTTGGTCCTCTGGGATCGAGAGAACCATTTTTCTTTTACTGGGGTATTGGTTTTCATAACCATTCATCCCCACAAGGAGTGGTGCTGGTGGTGATACTGGGTAACTGGAGGGTCTAAGGGAATTGCATGCATGACTTCTGGTTAGCCAGGGGGGTGAGACCAAAGTCCTCTCTGTTTGGCTGGTTTGATGTGCCTCAGCTAGTAAAGGAACCTCAGCCTGGGGCTGTGACTGCCCTGGTCTAAGCAATTTGTCCTGAATTGATACTCTCAGAAGTGTCCCGCCAAAGGCAGTTTCGTTACAGCATTTTTGACCTAAAAGGCAGAAAAAACAGTTACCTACCTTTTCAATAACTGTTGTTCTTCGAGATGTCTTGCTCATGTCCATTCCATTCTAGGTGTGTGTGCGCCCACGTGTGGTCATTGGAGATTTTTGCCTTAGCGATATCTGTAGGGCCAGCCATGGCACCCCCATGAGTGCCGCTCTCACGTGCTGGTATATCAGGCACCGCCGGCCCTATGCCCTCTCGGTTCCTTCTTGTTGACAACCCCGACAGAGGGGCAAGAGAGTGGGTAATGGAATGGACATGAGCAACACATCTCGAACAACAGTTATAAAAGGCAGGTAACCGTTTTTTCTTTGAGAGCTTGCTCATGTTGATTCCATTTTAGGCAACTCACAAGCAGCATCAACAGAGGTGGGCTCAGAGTTCACAGGCTTGCAGCTCTGCCAAAGCTAGCGTCGTCTCGAGCTTGCTGGGTCAGTGCATAATGAGACGCGAATGTGTGGACGGACAACCAGGTAGCGTCTCGACAGATCTCTTGGCTCGGTACCTGTGCCAGGAAGGCTGCCAATGATGCCTGTGCCCTAGTTGAGCGTGCCGTTACTATCGCTGGCGGATGCAGGCTGGAACTCGTGATCCAGGATGAGATCCTCTGAGCAGGCATTGGGCAACTCTTCATCTTGTCTGCCACTGCAATGAACAACTGCATTGACTTATGAAATGGCTTTGTTCTATCTATGTAGAAGGCCAGCACCCTCCGGATGTCCAGGGTATGTAGCCTGCATTCCTCATCTGATGCATGAGGCTTTGGAATTAAGACTGGTAAATATATGTCCTGGCCAGTATGAAATTGGGAAATTACCTTGGTCAGAAATGCCAGGTGCGGGCACAGCTGAACCTTGTCCTTGTAGAAGACCATACAGCAGGCGCGTCCTGGCCGGCGGTTGAGCATCCGCTGAAATGCTGCCGAAATTCGGCGGCATTTCAGCGGCACCACCTCTGGATGACGCCACTTGCCGCCGACAAGCAGCATCATCCAGAGGCGTCGCTGCCGAATTTCGGCGGCATTTCAGTGGATGCTCGACCACCGCCACGGTCCTTTGTCTGGCGCCCGCCAGACGAAAAAGGTTGAGGACCACTGCCATACAGGGTGGCTCCGAGGCAAGGACCCTGATCTCAGACACCATACGGGCCGACGTTATCGTGACCAGGAATGAAACCTTCCAGGAGAGAAGCAGGAGAGAGCAGGAAGCCAAAGGCTCAAAGGGAGATCCCATGAGCCTTGACAGCACAAGATTCAGGCTGTGAAGATAGAGGCACTACAGACCCTTCAAAAACCACGCTGTCATATGGTGGGCGAAGATAGACCTGCCTTGGAACAGAGGATGGAATGCTGAAATGGCAGCCAGGTGGACCTTGATCGAAGAGAGGGACACGCCTTGGAGCTTGAGGTGCAGCAAATAATCCAGGATATCCTGCAGCGGGGCCTCCGAGGCCAGAATACGCCACTCCAAGGTCCAACATGTGAACCTTTTCCACTTCTCCAGGTAGGTTGCCCTGGTGGAGGGTTTCCTGATGCCTAGCAAGACCTGCTGAACACGAGCCGAGCATGCCCGTTCGTCCATGCTTAGCCACGCAGTAGCCAAGCCGTCAAGTGCAGCGCTGTCAGGTTTGGGTGCAACAGACTGCCGTGGTTCTGGGACAGCAGATCCGGCCAAAGTGGCAGTTGTAGCGGGGCAGCTGCCGAAGTGGGTATTCACCCACGAAAGCTCATGCTCCAATACGTCTGTTAGTCTATAAGGTGCCACAGGACTCTTTGCCGCTTTTACAGATCCAGACTAACACGGCTACCCCTCTGATACTGAACTATGAACATGTAACAGCTATTGAACACTAACTACTAAAGAATGAACTATTTACAAGGCCCAAAGGCACGAAGTCCGAAGACGAAAACTGCTAGCCCTTGCTAAGCAAGGAAAGGCGCTCTGACTAACCACCATGGGCAGTAACAAAGAACTGAGAGGGCATAGGGCTGGCGGGCCTGATATACTGACGCATGAGCATGGCACTCAAGGGGGCATCACAGCAGGCCCTACGAATACCACTAGAGGCAAAAATCTCCGATGACTGCACACACTTGGAATGGAATTGACATGAGCAAGCACTCGAAGGACTGTGGTGTCATTTCTAGGATATGTGACCAGAATAAGCGACAAGAGAATCATAGAAGATTAGGGTTGGAACGGACCTCAGAAGGTCATCTAGTCCAAACCCCTACTCAAAGCAGGACCAATCCCCACTTGGGACTTAAGACTCCGCAGTGGAAAACACTTGCTGGAATCACTGTAAACCACGGACTTGCAGCCAGCACTCTGCAATTTGTGCTGAGTGAGAATCCCAACAGAAACCCTCTCTGCTGTCACTACTACACAGGCATGATGAGAGCTATTTTGAGAGAATAGTGGAGACTGAAAGGATTCAAGGCAGATGAGACTGGCAGAATCATCTCAAGAGTAACAAGCTGTAAGGAGTTCACAGCTGCATCCTGTAGGGTAGCATAGGCAGCATGCTACTGATTCCAGTATCACCTGATGGGTTTCTCAGACGTTTGTTGCACCTAAGGACTTAAGACCAAGATGGAGCAATTCAGTACCAACTGCCAAAGACACCTGCTGATTGATCTCCCCATACTCACAATGTTACAAGAGTTTAAAACCACACACAAGTGCCAATTCTTCCCAACAATGACAGAGCTCTGTCCTGAAATCCGTAACAACCCACTTTGATCCAACACAAGTCCTCCTACTGAGTGTGAAGAGTTACAAAGGGATCTCACAAAACTGGGTGACTGGGCAACAAAACGGCAGAGGAAATTCAATGTTGATAAATGCAAAGCGATGCACATTGGAAAACATAATCCCAACTATACATCCAAAATGGTAGGATCTAAATTAGCTGTTACCACTTAAGAAAGAGATCTTGGAATCATCATGGATTGTTCTCTGAAAACATCTACTCAATTTGCAGCAGCAGTCAAAAAAGCTAAGAGAATGGTAGGAACCATTAGGAAAAAAGATAGATAATAAGACAGAAAATGCCACTATATAAATCCATGGTACGCCCACATCTTGAATACTGCATGCAGTTCTGGTCACCCCATCTCAAAACATATATTAGAATTGGAAAAAGTACAGAGAAAGGCAACAAAAATGATCAGGGTATGGAACAGCTTCCATAGGAGGAGAGATTAAAAAGATTGGGACTGTTAAGTTTGGAAAAGAGAGGACTGGGGGGGGGATATGATAGTGGTCTATAAAATCATGAATGAGGTGGAGAAAATGTGTTATTTACCCCTTCACATAACACAAGAACTGGGAATCAACCAATGAAATTAATAGGCAGCAGGTTTAAAGATAAACATAAGGAAGTACTTCTTCACACAACACAGTCAACCTGGGGAACTCATTACCAAGGGATGTTAAAGACCAAAAGTGTAAGTGGGTTCACAAAAGAATTAGATAAGTTAATGGAGGATTGATCCATCAATTGCTATTAGCCAAGATGGTCAGGGATGCAAACCCACGCTCTGGGTGTCCTCAAACCTCTGGCTACCAGAAGATGGGACTGGATGACAGGGGATACATAATTCAAATGTCCTGTTTTGTTCATTCCCTCTGAAGCGTCTGGCACTAGCCACTGTTGGAAGACAGGATGTTGGGCTAACTGGACCATTGATCTGACCCAGTCCTGCCATCCTTATGAGATGGTTTCATATTTAGACCCAGCTACCCTGCCTGCAGTGACCCTTGCTCTGTTATTCGCTCACTAGCAGTTTTTGTTCCCCACACAGTAGATATGCAAATACTTTCTAACAACTACATCAAGCAGCACAAACTATCTGCTCCCTCCACTGCTAATTACATCTCTAGATTCGCAAAGAGAAAACCCACTGCGCTAAAATCAAATCTCTCCAACCTAGAGCAACCGACAGGCTCACTAGGCATGTTCCAGAGGTTAGTTTCAGTAAATTCAATAATCCCTAATGCAAAAACAGATAGAAAACCAAATCTCTTACATGAATGCCGAGAGCTTTTGGAGAGGCATTGGGAAGCAAAGACACTGAGAAAAGAACTTGCTCCTTGTTTCCAACAACAAAGACACCCGCCTGCCCCAGCACAGCCTATGCAAATTCCACGCATGCTACAAGACACAAGGGTGCATTATTGGGTCCGAAGGGCCCCCTTGGCACACACTGGGCATCAGCCGTCACACAGAGACAAAAGTGAAAAGAAAAGCTGGACAAACTGATTATGTCACTTCCCAAAGGTCAGTGTAGCTGGAGTCTCATGGCAAACAATTCCATCTGCATGGAAACCAGGGATATGAATTAGGGACACTTTGGGCTTAAGTAATGTAACTAACAGGAACCTACCAAATGGGCCCCAGTTTAACTCATCTACACGACAAGTGAAGCCATGTCACTAGGTCTCCTGTCTGGGCTGAAGCATGGTTCCATTTTGTCGTGATTACAGAGCCGTCACCATGTCTCTCAATCATGCTAAAGCCATATCCTTGGACCAGTGGTGGGCATCCTGCACGCCGCATGCAGCCCGTCAGGGTCATCTGCAGGTGGGGCACGAGACAGTTTGTTTACATTGGCCGTCCGCAGGCACAGCCACCCGCAACTCCAAGTGGCCGCGGTTCGCCCCTTACAAATGTAGATTTTTTTTGTTACATAACTGCTCTCAAAAACAAAACAATGTAAAACTTTAGAGCCTACAAATCCACTCAGTCCTACTTCTTGTTCAGCCAATTGCTAAGACAAACAAGTTTGCTTACATTTACGTGAGATAATGCTGCCCTCTTCTTATTTACAATGTCACCAGAGGGTGAGAACAGGCATTTGCATGGCACTTTCGTAGCTGGCATTGCAAGGTATTCATGTGCCAGATACACTAAACATTCAGTAGGTCCCTTCATGCTTCGGCCACCATTCCAGAGGACATGCTTCCATGCTGACGACACATGTTAACTCTGTTAATTCAATAGTAATTTTATTAAAAACGTTAATGCCAAAGGTAAATTATAGAGTAATTTCTAATGTCTCCATAATAAATGTTCATTAGGGCTTCCCTAACCCTCTCTTAAACAGAGGAGATATATTTAGGTACCAAAGGACTAGAAGATAATGTACTTCACATCATTTCACTACAGGTTCCTCCTTTTCGTTTTGTCCCTCTTTCCCACCCCCCCGAAATCTGGGATGAATCCTGTCTGACCCTGGAACTTTGTCTCCGGACATTCTCATTGATTTTCCTTGATTTTTGTTCTGGCACAATCTCAGTTTTCTGAGATAAAGGTAAAGGTAATAATTGGAGATATACCAATCTCCTAGAACTGGAAGGGACCTCGAAAGGTCATTGAGTCCAGCCCCCTGCCTTCACTAGCAGGACCAATTTTTGCCCCAGATCCCTAAGTGGCCCCCTCAAGGATTGAACTCACAACCCTGGGTTTAGCAGGCCAATGCTCAAACTTCTTAGTCCCTGAAAAATATGCCTTTGTGGCATCTGTGTCCCCATCTTCCTTTGTGAGGACCCAGGCAAAGAATCCATTACATTTTTCTATTTAGTACTGTCTGCGTCTCCCTCAACCCTTGATATCTCCTAGTGACCTCACCGTTTCCTTCATTAACCTTTGTCTCCTATGTTCTAAACATTTCTAATTTATTATTACGTGTGGAGTCTTTCTTCCATTTTCTGCCTAATTGTGTCATAAACGTTAACCCTTTTACTGCTGAATGTTAGGGCGTTCCCACTGTGCAATGACTCTGATGGAACACTGGCACTTCATTAAGAACCTAGGTAGGAGGTACACAGCATAGCACTGGAGATGAACTTTTCCCCATCTGCCAGGTACATCAGAGAGCACTCAAGTGGTTAACTTCCTTCTGGCCTTCCAGCATCCCAGTTTTTACCCCTCCCCCAGCCAGGAGGGTCTGTGCTCCATCACTGCTTGCAAATGGTTCCTCTCACTCAGTTCCTGATTTACCCCCGTTGATGTTCTGCTCTGGCTTTACATTGTCTGGGCTTGCTTCTAACTTCACAAACAAAGATTTTACACTCATGTAACTCCATTAAGTCAATAGAACTTACTTCTCATGTATCCCACTATAATGGCAATGCTCAGTTACACATCCCATCTCTTTCCTGAAGACATTTTCCATTCACTTCCTTACTACATTATCCCATTTGTTTGCTTCCCAAACTTTCTTTCCACAAACTCAGGAACCATAGTTTGCTAGTTGAGGTCTCACTTTAGTCCTGATCTTCAAAGACCTCCATAGGACTGACTCAGGCTACACAAGGGATCAACTCATCTTGCATGATTGTGACCTCTGACAACAGCTGCTCTCCACTGAAATAATGGAACTGTTACCCCTAGAGTGAGCCTTGTGTGCCTGATAGCTTTTTCTGCAGCTTGTCCCTCACTGTGGAACTCACTCCCAGAAGGTGCTAGGCTCACCATGAATCTTCTGAGTAAAATTAGAGCCCACTGCTTTGTCCAAGCTTTCTCCATAACAACAAAACCACCCCCAACCAAACATTAAAACCTTGGGCTAATTAGGGGGAGGGGAGTGGGAAAGGAGAACAAGCCATTTGTTCCTTTGTTGTGTACTTTGATATGATGTAAGGCACTCAGATACCATGGTGATGAGTGGTCTATAAAAGCAGAGATGAAAGAAATCCTAATTAAAAACAAGGCAGAAAATAGAAATAACATGTCTGAGCAAATGCCTGTCTCCCCTTTGCTGCTGTTCTGTGAACTGTGTGTCGGTGGGGCACATCCATTCGCTCTGTTTACCCTGGGTATAGCAGGCAGGAAGACTGGGCTTTGTCTGAAGGTTACACACTCTGCGGTGTTGCAGATTAACAGGATTATTGTGTGAAATGCCTGTGAGGGCTTTATTTCTGTGCAGAAATGGGGTCCTGCTTTACATTTGCATTTTGATTAGCAATAACGATACCTAGGCACCTTTGTGTGCGAGGAAGGGTCACTAATAAAGTTACCTTTATAAATTAAAAGGCCTATTGAAGTGCAGGAATAGGAGACTGGAGGCTGTTTCCAGCTGTGTCAGTCAGAGATGGCCAGGCATCCAGGGAAACATGGAACGGGGAACAGAAAATGGAAGAACTGCAGATGGGTTCATAGGAATAGGTAATAGGATACCGCAAGGGTGTTTTGGGAAGGCCTCAAAAATATGCTGTGATGGGGTATGCAAACCCCACACTGGCCAACAAAGGGTTAAGGAGCTGCTCTGGGCTCAGCCAGCCCTGCCCCACATGCAAGAGATGCTCAGGGAGCAGAGCAGCTCAGCTGGGGGTAGGTCTGGAAACAGAGCCCACCTGCAACTCGCAGCCCCTGAGGGAAGGGGGCACCTTCTTGAGAGACCCCCTGGGAGGGAGGCATTTCCTTCACTCTTTCTCACATTAATTCCCCTTGTGTTGTTTATGGACAACGCTGGATCACTAGGCCAGGCTCCACACGAGCGCAAGCCGCCACCTATCCCAAAAGCCCAACTGGCCACTCTGAAAGCTGGCACTAGGGGAGTCCACTTGCAAAGTCCAAGGCCACACGCAGCCCGTCAGGGTAATCCGCTGGCGGGGCCCGAGACAGTTTGTTTACATTGATCATCCGCAGGCACGGCCGCCCACCCGCAGCTACACTTCTATGATTCTATAGAGCAGGGGTGGCCAACCTGTGGCTCCGGAGCCACATGCGGCTCTTCAGAAGTTAACATGCGGCTCCTTGTACAGGCACCGACTCCGGGGCTGGAGCTACAGATGCCAACTTTCCAATGTGCTGGGGGGGGGGGGGGGGGCTCACTGCTCAACCCCTGGCTCTGCCACAGGCCCAGCCCCCACTCCACCCCTTTCCGCCCCAACCCCTGGGCCTGCCGTGCCCTCGCTCCTCCCCCTCCAGAACCTCCTGCACACAACCAAACAGCTGATCGGGAGGGGTGGGGGGTGCGTGAGGCGCTGGGAGCAGGGGGGAAGCTGATGGGGGGGTTGCTGATGTATTTCTGTGTCTCTTTGGCAATGTACACTGGTACATTCTGGCTCCTTCTCCGACTCAGGTTGGCCACCCCTGCTATAGAATAACTTATTTTTCTATATACATTTAAAATATAAATATTTAGTAATGTTTACATAGATTATATTTATAAGTTCCTTGGGACAGGAACAAGCTTTCTGTTGTGGCCCCCAGATGCCTTGCACAATGGGGTGCCAATCCCTGACTCGTATTTCTAGAGTCTACCACAATATAAATAATACATCATAACGGAAAATGCTTCCTTGCCCTGCTTTCCTCACATTTATTTAGGATACTCTAATTTAAAAGATAAAATGTTGTACAGGCTTCAGATTCACCAGTAACTCATCTTAGCCAACACCCGAAAGTTTACAAAGTCCCAGAATTCAGAATATTCAAGTTATTGCTATAATCACTCATAATCAAATTGAGTTTCATCAATTAAAGCAAACAGACCTGACAAGCATCATCAACCACACTCTGCTGTGGATCTAGAGATGTAAAGAAAAGTGCCCTTACTTGGGAAAGTCAAATTGTCTGTTGCTTTAATCTGCTCTTTAACTACACCACCACGGGGTATCAACTAACACTGCAATGGCAAGACTGGTTATGGCTGACCTCTGCTATTCAGGTGCTTAGAACTTTCTGAAAGAAATTTACATTTTAGAGTGAAGTTGCTCAGGTTTGGTCTGAGCCCAGAAGTTAACTAGTTCTTGAAAAATGTTAATAAAAGTCCATTTGTCCCCAGTGGGAAAAGGCAGCTGCGTTACATCAATAAAGTCTAAGGAAAAGGACAAAACAAGAACATTGGAGGGAACTGCACAGTGCACTGTACTGCTCCTCCAGCCAGACTGACCAGTGAATAATCTGTTTAATGCTTAAACGCTCCCTTTCTATGTAACCTGATGCAGTTCACACAGCACATGCATGTGCTATAATCAGATAATTAAAAACCTTATTGTAACGTAGCCATGCGATGGGGCAAAAATAATGCTACCAGGGGAACCTTAACTCTGACTCCCTAGATTGTTGTGCAATTACAGTCTCACCCTTCATACCACAGTGGTGCAACATTGTGCATTTAAAAATGAAAAACAACAGCATCAATTTCCTCAGCTTTCAGGGCTGCACAATCTTTGTAACTGCCTCTAATTATTTTTATTTAAAACCCTTAGAGAGGCAGAGCTGGGAGGCAGGCTTGGGCCCAATCCTGCTTTCACAGACATCCATCCAAATGTCTCTTTCCATGGAACAGTAGCATTCGCTCCCTCTCACTGTCTAATTGCAAGCTCCAAATGATGTGGAGACACACTGCCTCCTTCAGAAGGGAGCGGCAGGCAGCCAGAGCACTGGGACATGCATCACACACAAGAACCCTGGCTGTTTTCATCAGTCCCAGGATTTAATCTCTCACCTTAGAGAGGCCATTCCTAGGAGGAACAGGATTTCCATAGCTTCAGTGCTGCAACCGCTATGAATAATTCAAGTGGTGAGTTTTTAAAGAAAATATGGTTTGTTCTAGCACTCTCGGGGTGTGTCTACACTCGTGGTGGCACATCGAGTACAGATATTGCATGCCCAACTAGCACGGGTATAAAGAGCAGCGTAGACAGCGAGGCACGGCTTAGGCAAGTAGGGTGTGCTACATGTCTGAACCCACAGGATAAGTTTGTGGAGGGGATCGTATGATTGGATAGCCTAATTTTGGCAATTAATTGATCTTTGACTATTAGCGGTAAATATGCCCAATGGCCTGTGATGGGACACTAGATGGGGTGGGATCTGAGTTACTACAGAGAATTCTATCCTGGGTGTCTGGCTGGTGAGTCTTGCCCACATGCTCAGGGTTTAGCTGATCCCCATATTTGGGGTCAGGAAGAAATTTTCCTCCAGGGCAGATTGGCAGAGGCCCTGAGGGGGGTTTCACCTTCCTCTGCAGCATGGGGCACGGGTCACTTGCTGGAGGATTCTCTGCACCTTGACGTCTTTAAACCACAAGTTGAGGACTTCAGTAGCTCAGACATAGGTCAGGGGTTTGTTACAGGAGTGGGTGGGTGAGAGTCTATGGCCTGCGTTGTGGAGGAGCTCAGACTAGAAGATCATAATGGTCCCTTCTGACCTTAAAGTCTATGAATCTATGAGTCTATACCCTATCCAGCTTTCTACACCTCCAAGCAGCGCCTCCCTCATCTACACTGCTATTTTTAGTAATGTGGTAGTCCGCTACCAGAGCCTGCCATCTCCACCCTGGCAGAGCCTTTCCTCGCCGCAGGGACAGGCTCCGGCAGCTATGTAGACATAGCCTTTGAAAGAAAATGGTGACTGCTCACAGCTCCCCTTCAGGCTCAGAGCTTGAAAACGCTTTCTCATGCAGACAATACAGTATTGTAGGTTTTTCTGCTATAACTATCCTGAAACTACACTTCCACCACTTTGTTTATGCTGGTTTAAGCTACTTCTCATGTGAATAACTGCGTCCACATCATTCTGCACTGCTTCTGAAATAGCCAGTCAGATATCCCATGGTGTAATGTTCCAGTGCTAGAGTCTATGCATTCTGGGATTTTTCTTGCAGTGTATTGTGAGATACCTACCAGAACCTACAGGAATTCTGGCACTCAAACTCCCATGATTCCTTTCTTAGTATCCCATATTTCATCTGGTTTTGGTAGGCCAGCACCATTTTCAAACTTGTCAGACAGCATGGAGGAAGCACTGCAATCCTGCTCCAGATGTATTGGCGGTCATGCAGCCAGATGGCTTTGGACGAGTTGGGAGACAGCCATTGCATAATGTTGCGCAGATATTGCTAGAGAAGAAACCAAGTAGTTACGTCTGCATGACATTTTCCTAGAGCAGCTTCACTCCACTGAGCGCCACTTTTGTGTTTGGCCACCCAGCACCAACTGGTGGGACAGGACATTGCCACAGAACTGGGATGACCACCAATGGGGCAGAACTTCAGGATTTGGAATGCTACTGTCCTTGAGATCTGTGCAGAGCTGAAGCTGCAGGACACCAACATGCCAGTTCCCATCAGTATGGAGAAGTGCGTGGCCATCATTCTCTGGACATTAACATACACCCACACCCCTCTTGTTATTGATCCGTAGGCTAAACAGTTTGGTGTTGGCAGATCAACTTCTGGGGGTGCTGTCAAGGAGGTTTGCACTGGTGCTAAGAGGGTGCTGCTGCCTTAGTTACAAAGCTGGGAAATGCACTGGAGTTGATGGATTTATATGGCTAGGGCTCCCAGATTATGTAGGGGCTATTGATAGGATCCATATGCCTGTAATTTCCTACCCCTTCAAAAAAGACCAAATACACCTCATCGGGCCTGGGCATTCACCAACAGAAAGGGGTATTTCTCCAATGGTGCAGACAGACTGTTTGATCACCATGGCAGCTTGATGTCTAGCTGGCTGTGGATATCAAGTGGAGTGCTCCAGGAGTTGGTCCTGGGGCCAGTTTTGTTCAACATCTTTACTAATGATCTGGATGATGGGATGGATTGCACCCTCAGCAAGTTCACGGATGACACTAAACTGGGGGGAGAGGCAGATACGCTGGAGAGTAGGGATAGGCTCCAGAGTGACCTAGACAAATTGGAGGATCGAGCCAAAAGAAATCTGATGAGGTTCAACAAGGACAAGTGCAGAGTCCTGCACTTAGGACGGAAGAATCCCATGCACTGCTACAGACTGGGGACTGACTGGCTAAGCAGCAGTTCTGCAGAAAAGGACCTGGGGATTACTGTGGATGAGAAGCTGGATATGAGTCAGCAGTGTGCCCTTGTTGCTAAGAAGGCTAATGGCATTTTGGGCTGTATAAGTAGGAGCATTGCCAGCAGATCGAGGGAAGTGATTATTCCCGTCTATTCAGCACTGGTGAGGCCACATCTGGAGTAATGCATCCAATTTTGGGTCCCCCACTACAGAAAGGATGTGGACAAACTGGAGAGTCCAGCGGAGGGCAACAAAAATGATTAAGGGGCTGGGGCACATGACTTATGAGGAGAGGCTGAGGGAACTGGGCTTATTTAGTCTGCAGAAGAGGGGGGATTTGATAGCAGCCTTCAACTACCTGAAGGGGGGTTCCAAAGAGGATGGAGTTCAGCTGTTCTCAGTGGTGGCAGATGACAGAACAAGGAGTAATGGTCTCAAGTTGCAGTGGGGAAGGTCTAGGTTGGATATTAGGAAAAACTATTTCACTAGGAGGGTGGTAAAGCACTGGAATGGGTTATCTAGGGAGGTGGTGGAATCTCCATCTTTATTGGTTTTTAAGGCCCAGCTTGACAAAGCCCTTGCTGGGATGATTTAGTTGGGGTTGGACTAGATGATCTCCTGAGGTCTATTCCAACCCTAATCTTCTATGAACTTAACCAATAATAAAGTGGGGTGGTCTGGAAAGGTCCATGGTACCAGGATCTTTATGAAAAATGGAACTTTGCTTCCATCATCACCAATGGACATTGGTGGTGGTAGAGATGTGCTTCCTCCAGTCACTGTGACACACCCAACTTACCCTCTGCTCCCCTGGTTTATAAAGCTTTTGAGTGGACACTTTGATAGGGGAAAGGAACTGTTTGACTCTCCCCTGAGTAGCTGCAGAATGACAATGGAGGGTGCATTTGGAAGACTGAAGGGAAGATGGAGGTGCCTGACATCAAGGGCAGAGGGCATCTGAGAAATATAACACAAGGCAGGTAAGTGCTATGATTTGCACAACCTCTGTGCGAGTGAGAGAGCCTCCCTAAGGACAGGGGGGCAGAAGGACTTGTGGAATTTTGTGAACGCCAGAGAAGCTGCCTCTTCAAAATCCCCCAACTAGTCAGGGAAGTGCTGTGCTCCCACTCTGAGGTGTAGGGGAGGGAAACGAATGTAATGTAACCAAGGACATTAATATGCTTTGTGTAACGATAGTAGTAGGAGTGGATGTTCTTAGGTACAGCAGGACCTAGCTGAATTTCTTTTCAGCCAAGTTGTAATAAAAACCATGTATTGACATTGCAAAAGTTAAAACCAATAGAAAAGGGGCAGACCTGCCCAAAGTGCTGAGAATACATCAATACAGGCACAAAACATTTCAGGGAAATAATCTTTGTGCATAAACTTGTCAGTGCAGACACTGTTCTGAATCATTAGCGGGCGAGTGACATAAAAGCCCAATGAACAGAGAACTAGGGCCATGTTTCCATCCTCTCACATCTCAATATGCTTCCCTGGCAACAGGTGAGGAGGAATCACCTCCAAAGGTGGAGGAGGAAAAGCCATGTACCCCCAATGCTGGAAAGATCACAGACACCACTCCCAGGAGAAAACGTAGGGTAGTAGTGGTTGGAGACTCTCTTCTGAGGGGGACAGAGGCACCTGTTACCCTGACATGGCATCCCGGAAGGTATGCTGCCTGCTAGGGGCCCGTATCAGAGACATGATGGAGGGACTGTCAGTGATCTGGCCCTCTGACTACTACCCCATGCAGGCACTAATGATACTGTGAGGTATGAACCTCAGCAGATCAGAAGTGACTACAGGGCTCGAGAAGTAAGAGTGAAGGGGTTGGGAGTGAAAGTGGTGCTCTCTTTGATCCTTCTGGTCAAAGGTAGGGTCCCAAGCAGAGAGATACATCCTGGAGGTGAATGCCTGTCTGCAAGGATGGTGTCTCCAGGAGGGCTTCGGCTTCCTTGACCATGGGATGCTGTTCCAGGAAGAAGGATTGCTAAGCAGATAGGGGGCCCACCTATCGAGGAAGGTGTCACGGAGTCCCCGGGCGATGCTTTGGAACTGCTCCCCACAAAGCCAGTCAGGACTTTGGGGAGCCTCCTCTCCCTTGGAGCAGACTGTCTTCAGAGCAAGAAGCTCACATGTCTTCACCTTTCTGGGTCTCTCCTTGGAGCATTCAGCATCCTCTGCCGCTCCGTGTGCTTCCCACAGCGAGTCCGCCCAGGCGAGATCCTGGGGAAGCCACAGGGTCCTGCCCCCCCACTTCGCAGTCAGACGTGACTCTCAGCCAGCCAGTAAAACAGAGGTTTATTTGATGACAGGAACATGGTCTAAAACAGAGCTTGTAGGTACAGAGAACCGGACCCCTCAGCCGGGTCCATTCTGGGCGGCAGTGAGCCAGACAACCCCATCTGCCCTCACTTCCCGTGCCCAGCCAGCTCCAGACTGAAAACCCCTCCAGCCCCTCCTTTCTGGCCTTTGTCTCTTTCCCGGGCCAGCAGGCCACCTGACCTCTTTGTCTCCAACACCTTCAGTTGGCACCTTGCAGGGGAGGGGCCCAGGCCAGCAGTTGCTAGGAGACAGTGTCAGGCATTTATGTTCACTGGCCCTTTGCTCTACAGTAACCATACACCCTTATCCCACCACCTAGATACTTAAGAACTGCATTGGGGACACTGAGGCACCAACACAGTATTCAGAGAAAGCATTAAGAACATTCCCAGTTCGTCACAGAAGGGGAAGGGCATATTTGGATACAGACTTGCTAACCTAGTGAGGAGGGCTTTAAACCAGGTTCAAAGGGGGTAGGTGACCAAAGACCACCAGTCTATGAAGAACATGGAGACCTGGGAAAAGGTTCGCAATTTGGGGGGGGGGGGGGAGCATGGGCTGTTATAGCAGGGATAAAGGAGAAACAAGACAGAACTCAGGGGGAAATCAAATCAGTATCTTGGATGTCTGTATACTAATGTGAGAAGTATGGGGAATAAGCAGGAAGAACGCGAAATGCCAATAAACAAACACAACTATGACATAGTTGGCATCACAGAGACCTGGTGGGATAATTCATGTGACTGGAATATTGGGATAGAAGGGTACAGCTTGCTCAGGAAGGACAGCCAGGGAAAAAAGGGAGGAGGTGTTGCCTTAGATATTAAAAATGTACACACTTGGACTGAGGTTGAGATTGAAGTAGGAGGGGTCATGGTAGGGTCTACTACAGACCACCTAACCAGGAAGAAGAGGTGGATGAGCTTTTTTTAAACAACTAACACAATCATCCAAAGCACAAGACTTGGTGGTGATGGGGGACGTCAACTCCCCAGACATCTGTTGGGAAAATAACACAGCAGGGCACAGATTCTCCAAGAAGTTCTTGGAATGTATTGGAGGCAATTTTTTATTTCAGAAGGTGGAGAAAGCTACTGGGGGGAGGCTGTTCTAGATCTGATTTTGACAAATAGGGAGGAACTGGTTGAGAATTTGAAAGTGGAAGGCAGGCTGGGTGAAAGTGATCATGAAATGGTAGAGTTTATGATTCTAAGGAATGGTGGGAGGGAGAACAGCACAATAAAGACAATGGATTTCAAGGCGGCAGACGTTAGCAAACTCAGGGAGTTGGTAGGTCAGATCCCATGGGAAGGAAGTCTAAGGGGAAAAACAATAGCAGTTTTTCAGACACACATTATTAAGGGCACAAGAGCAAACTATCCCACTGCGTAGGAAGTCTGGCAAGAGACCACCCTGGCTTAACCAAGAGATCTTCAATGATCTAAAAATCAAGAAATTGTCCTACAAAAAGTGGAAACTCGGTCAAATTACAAAGGATGAATATAAACAAATAACACAAGTACGTGGGGACAAAATTGGAAAGGCCAAGGCACAAAACGAGATCAAACTAGCTAGAGACATAAAAGGTAACAAGAAAACATCCTACGAATACATTAGAAGCAAGAGGAAGACCAAGGACAGGATAGGAATGTTACTCAATGAAGGGGGAAAAACAGTAACAGAAAATATGGAAATGGCAGAGGTGCTTAATGACTTCTTTGTTTCAGTTTTCACCAAGAAGGTCGGAGGCAATTGGACGTCTAACATAGTGAATGCCGGTGAAAATGAGGTAGGATCAGAAGAGGCTAAAACAGGGAAAGAACAAGTTAAAAAATACTTTGACAAATTAGATGTCTTCACATGATCTGTGCCTGATGAAATGCATCCTAGAATACTCAAGGAGCTGACCGAGGAGATATCTGAGCCATTGCCAATTATCTTTGAAAAGTCATGGAAGACGGGAGAGATTCCAAAATACCAGAAAAGGGAAAATATAGTGCCCATCTACAAAAAGGGTAATAAATCCAACCCAGGGAATTACAGACCGGTCAACTTAACTTCTGTACCTGGAAAGATAATGGAACAAATACTTAAGCAATCAATTTGCCAACATCTAGAAGATAATAAGGTGATAAGTAACAATCAGCATGGATTTGTCAAGAACAAATCATGTCAAACCAACCTGATAGCTTTCTTTGAAGGGTAACAAGCCGGGGGGAGGGAGTGGTAGCCATGGTATATTTTGACTTTAATAAAGCTTTTGATACTGTCTCGTATGACCTTCTCATAAACAAACTAGGGAAATGCAACCTAGATGGAGCTACTATAAGGTGGGTGCAAAACTGGTTGGAAAGCTGTTCCCAGAGAGTAATGAGTGACTCACAATCATGCTGGTAGGGCATAAAGAGTGGGGTCCTGCGGGGATCGGTTCTGAGTCCAGTTCTGTTCAATATCTTTATCAGTGATTTAGATAATGGCATAGAGTACACAATACCAAGCTGGGAGGGGCTGCAAGTGCTTTGGAGGACAGAGTTAAAATTCAAAATGATCTGGACAAAACTGGATGAAATTCAATAAGGACAAATGCATTTAGGAAGGAACAATCAGTTGCACACATACTGAATGGGACATGACTGCCTAGGAAGGAGTATTGCGGAAAGGGATCTGGGGCTCATAGTGGATCACAAGTTAATACAAGTCAACAGTGTGACGCTGTTGCAAAAAAAGCAAATATCACTCTGGGCTGTATTAGCAGGAGTATTGTAAGCAAGACATGAGAAGTAATTCTTCCGCTCTACTCTGCGCTGATTAAAAATAAATAATAATATATGGAGATACACCTATCTCCTAGAACTGGAAGGGACCTTGAAAGGTCATTGAGTCCAGTCCCCTGCCTTCACTAGCAGGACCAAGTACTGTACCTGATTTTTTTCCCCCCAGTTCCCTAGGTGGCCCCCTCAAGGATTGAACTCACAATGCTGGGTTTAGCAGGCCAATGCTCAAACCACTGAGCTATCCCTCCCCCCAGATGTAAGCGGGGGAATGGTCCCGCTGTTATGGGAACTTTCCTGGCGGTGAAGCAGGCTAGCGAAAGGATCTGAGTCCTCGCTCCCACTTCCTTTACCCAGAGGCCACCCTGCCCACGAGGACTCCCCTTCCACTCTCCTGTCTGGCAGAGTCCTCGTAACCCCAACAAGGCTGGGCCCAGAATTCCTGGGGGCTCGACAGGGGCTAGGGTGTCCCCACTCCGGGGTACTCTCTCTGCACTGGGCACCTTCCTGACACACTGATCATTTCATACAATTTAAAGGAAATACAAGTTGTTTAACAACTAATTTAAAAAAAAAGAATAAGGAAAAATGGGAACGGTTAAAGGAAAACAGAACACCCTGCTCTGTGGCAAGGACCATCACAAACAGTGTCTCTGGGATGTCAGGGCAGTTCACAGTCTGTTCCTTGTAGGTCCCAGGCCTCCTTCTCAGGCCCTGGCTGTGCTGCAGGGATGCTGCGGGTTGGACACTTGCTCTGGCGGTGGCCACACGCTCCCAGGCTCTGGGTGGCGGGACCCTTCTTCCCAGCATCACCCCCGCCCTGTCAGGGTTACAATCCCCCCCAAGTCTGGCCTGCAGAGCCTCTTGGCCAGGGGTCTCAAACTCAAATGACCCCGAGGGCCGCATGAGGACTAGTGCATTGGCCCGAGGGCCGCATCACTGACACGCCCCCTTGCTGCCCCTGGCCCCACCCCCAATCCACCCCTTCCATGAGGCCCCGCCCCTGCCCTGTCTCTTCTCCACCTCCTCCCCTAAGCGCGCGGCTCCCCGCTCCTCCCCCCTCCCTCCTGGAAAGTGCTAAGCGCCACCAACAGCTGTTTGGTGGCTTGGCGGCGGGGCACTTAGGCGGCGGGTCCCGGAACAGAAGGGGCCCCCCACCGCCGAAGACCGGGCTGCGCTTCGGCGGCGGCGGGTCCCTCTTTTCCCCACCCCGGCCGGTCCCGCTTCCCACCCCGGCCCCGGCCGGTCCCGCTTCCCTCCCCCACCCCACCCCCCCGGCCCGGCCCGGCAGGTCTCGCTTCCCTTCCCCTCCCCCCGGCCCGGCCCCGGCGGGTCCCGCTTCCCTTCCCCCCCCCCGGCCCGGCCCCGGCGGGTCCCGCTTCCTTCCCCCCCCCCCCGGCCCGGCCCGGGCGGGTCCCGCTTCCCGTCCCCCCCCCCCGGCCCGGCCCGGCGGGTCCCGCTTCCCTTCCCCCCCCCCGGCCCGGCGGGTCCCGCTTCCCTTCCCCCCCCCCCGGCCCGGCGGGTCCCGCTTCCCTCCCCCCCCCCCGGCCCCGGCCCAGCGAGTCTCGCTTCCCTTCCCCCCCCCCACGGCCCGGCCCCAGCCCCGGCGGGTCCCGCTTCCCACCCAGGCCCCGGCGGCTCCCGCTTTCCCCCCCCCTTACCCGAGCTCGTCTCCGGCGAGGGCTGAGCTTCGTCCCGCTCAGAGCCGCGGGGTGAGGGGGCGGGGCTGGGAGCTCCACGCCGAGCGCAGCGCTCAGCCCAGAGCTCCCAGCCCCGCCCCCTCCCCACGCGGCTCGGATCGGGGCGGGGCTCAGGCGCTCGGACGGAGACGCGCTCGGGTAAGGGGGGGGGGGGAAAAGGCTCCAGGAGAGGGGCGGAGGCGGGAGCCTCCGCTTCTCTCTTGGGGGCCCCTGCGGAGCCCGGGGCCTGGGGCAAATTGCCCCCTTTGCCCCCCCCTCTGGGCGGCCCTGGGGAGCTCCGCGGGCCGCAGGGAAGAGCTCCGCGGGCCGCATGCGGCCCACGGGCCGCATGTTTGAGATCCCTGCTCTTGGCTGAGGCGTCTCCCTGTGCTGGGCCCACTGCCCAGGGTCCCCCTCGCTCTCCCCAGCTGCTCACCACACCCGGCTCTGGACTGCTCCAGCCCCCGCTCCAGCCCCCTGGGCTGCCTCTCTGGCCCCTCTGGCTCTGGTTGCTGCAGCTCTGCTCCCAGGGCAGGTCTGTCTGCAGGCTGCTTCTGTGACTCTGCTCCCAGCTCTGACCTGCTCCCTGGGCTGCCCCTCTGGCTCTGGTTGCTGCAGCTCTGCTCCCAGGGCAGCTTTGTCTGCAGGCTGCTTCTGTGACTCTGCTCCCAGCTCTGACCTGCTTCCTGGGCTGCCCCTCTGGCTCTGGTTGCTGCAGCTCTGCTCCCAGGGCAGGGCTGCTCTCTCTGGGCTGTGCCTTGGCTTTGGGGCTGCAGCTCTGCTCCCATCAGCTTAGCTTGGGGCCCGGCTCTCTCCTTAGCTCGGCCCCACTAGTCTGACCCAGGCAGCTCCAGCTCACATGGAGGAGGGAACCCCCCTGGCCTCCTGACTCCCTGATTAGCCTGCCCGCCCTGTCAATCAGGCTGACCTGGAGCATTGGCCTCTCCCCATTGCCCCTGGGGACTGTCAGTCTCAGGCTCCTGATTTCCCATCAACCTCTCCCCTTTTAGTGCTGGGAGCTAGCAACCAAACACCCCCACTGAATGTTAGTAAGGGGGCAACAGTCCCCTTACACAAAATTAATTCAAAATGGGGATGTATCTATGTGAACCATATAGCAGAATATATACTCATCCCAGACTAGTGTTATGCTGCTTGCAAAGAGGATGAAAGCAGATTAGGCCTCAACTGAAGTATTGTGTCCAGTTCTGGGCACATTTCAGGAAAGATGTGGACAAATTGGAGAGTCCAGAGAAGAGCAACAAAAATGATTAAAGATCTCGAAAACATGAGCTATGAGGGAAGATGGAAAAAACTGGGAGATCAATGTGGCTACAACACCACTGCAAACAGCATTTAAATTGGAAGGTGACATCCAGACAAGAGGACCCTGGAGCAGTGGAGGGCAGACAGGCAAACAGACAGGCCAGTCTAGGTATAAAGTAGTACAGAGTGGGATAGCAGTAGGAGGACTGCTTGAAGCGATGTAGTTAATTCAAAATGGGGATCTATCCACGTGAACCATATAGCAGAATATATACTCATCCCAGACTAGTGTTATGCTGCTTGCAAAGAGGATGAAAGCAGGATAAGACAAGAGAAATCAAAAAAGAACTTGTATGGACACAAGGCAGTTGATGTGGGGGCAGGGGGAGTTCCTCAGAATCTGGAAATTGGTGGGGGGTTCCCCCACTCTGAAACATGCATTTCCTGACTGAGCCACGACCAGAGGGATGCATCAGATTTCTCTTCCATGTACTCAACCAAGCCCAGGGAGCACTGACAGACTGAGATTCCTGCACTACCATTAATCCCCTCAGCACTTTTACAAAAGTAAGTTACACACATTAAATCAAACATGTTCAAAAAGTTCCAGACAGAAGTGAGTCTAAGGAGGGTCATCCTCAAAGGGCCTCTCCCACCCTAAAGCACATGAGCCAGACCATAATCCAGCTGTCCCCTGCAGGATACCAACTCCACCCGCAAAACGTTGAGAAGTCTCCACAACAAAGCAGAATAATGTCAGGATCAAATCTGAGCTCTGGCAATCCCAGGGGAGGAGCTAGGTCCAGAGCCACCCAGAACTTCCTGCCTCAGAGGATCACAGCTGCCATGTCATTACACAGGGAGAGAGGGGAGGTCTTGCTAGGAAGCCAAGGCAAACACATTAAAACATCTTTTGGGAGACAGCTGGCAGCCAATTACACCTGTGCTGTGCTCTCAGCGAGCGGCTTGCCTCATTCTGCACAAACGGCAGTTTCTGAATGGTGTGAGGAGGAAGCCCCCATCCAACCAGGAAGTGGGGAAGGCCAGGAGTACTGGAGTGAGGGCTCTGCATCGGGAAGAGAGGATGCAATTTTCTTGCCAAGTGCAGATAATAAAATAATGTCATTGTGACAAAAGCTGCAACCTACAGAGGCTGAGGATCCTGTCAGGCTATAAGCCTTTGAAACAAACAGTTGGGGAAACCCATCACATGGATGGGCTGCTACAACCGCCATCATTCTCCCACTTACTTCCCCCACACTGATTCATACAGACAGCTTGGATTCTGGAGAACAGAACACTGTATGGAACAGAGAAGGTGCCTTGTGAACAGTTTAGGCAAGTTTGGTCCAGTTCTGCAATGTAACCAGGATGTGTGCTTGCTGGCTGTGATGATGCTGTCTGCGGGAGCCAGCTGAGGTCACTCAATTAGGGTGAACTGCAAACAGAACGGGGCAGACAAACCCCAAACACTGGTGGATCTTCCAGTCCTTAGATTTACCAACCAGCACAAAACAACTTCTATAGCACCTCACTGGTTACTCAGAAGTCCAAACAATGAAGTTCCCTTAAAGTGCCCAGCCTCCGGCCTCCATCCAGACACACGTCAGATATGATGATGGTTACTGAAAATCTCATCATATAAAAGAAAAGGTTCTCCTGATCCCAAAGGACCAAGCCCCTGACCCAGGTCAAATGATAACTTAGATCTCGCCCAAAATTACACACTTATAGCCAATTCTTATTAACTAAGCTAAAGTTTATTAAAAAAAGAAAAGAGAGTTGGTTAAAAGATCAATCTACAGACAGACTTGAATTCAACTCTTGAGGTTCAGACACAGCAGAGATGAGCTTGTAGTTGCCAAAAGTCCTTTTAGAAATAGTCCATAGGTTAAAGTCCAATGTCCATATTCAGGGTGGCTCCAGCCAATGACTGGGGATCTCAATCCTTATGGCTTAAGGTTTCCCCCTGTTGAAACCCAAAGCAGATCTGAGGGTACGTCTTCACTACCCGCCGGATCGGCGGGTAGCAATCGATTTCTCGGAGTTCGATATATCACGTCTCATCTAGACGCGATATATCGAACCCCGAACGTGCTCCTGTCGACTCCGGAACTCCACCAACGCGAATGGCGGTACGGAGTCGACATGGGGAGCCGCGGACGTCGATCCCGCGCCGTGAGGACGGTAAGTAATTCGAGCTAAGGTACTTCGACTTCAGCTACGCTATTCACGTAGCTGAAGTTGCGTACCTTAGATCGAACCCCCCCCCCCCCCCCAGCGTAGACCAGGCCTAAGATGAAGCAGAATCGTGTTCCAGGGTTTTTATACATTTCCTGCAGCCTTTTGGCCTGAAAAAACAATAGGCTTAACTTTCCTTCTCCTAAGCATCCTGGCAATTAGAACAGGGTAATTTAGCCATTAAACAGTTCAGATACAGGTTACCACAACCTTCAAAGAGACACACAGACAATAATACTATTTCACTCAAGTGTCTTCCTAAATGTTAATATTCCTTTGTTGATCTTTGAATCAAAGCTCTAGCAATAGACAAGACTTGTTTGCTGACATCCCAAGCCCTGAGCAAACCCCTCCCCTTCTACCTCTAACAATGCCGGCTGCATTTCAAAGCTCTGTTCATTTACAGATCTTCCTAACCAGTCTCTAAAGTTCGGCCCTGGGGCAGGTCAGTCTGGGAGGTAATTAACTCCTTCTGGCCCTGTCACCTTTCAATGAAATATTATATTACACTCATAACATCACACTGGCTCTATGCAAGGGCATCACAGAAAGGACAATGCCTGAAAGCAACAGAATGGGAGTGACAGGCAAAGAGACCCATCTCCTGAAGCCAAAGTCAGAGGTGAGAGAAGGAACCAAATGAGAATAGGTTCCAAAGTAACTAAGAGAAAGCTGCCTGAACCCGCTAAAAAAAAAAAAAATCCAGGGCTATTTGCTAAGGAGGGAGAAGTGTCTGACACCCAGCTACAGCCAGGAATGGAGCAATGGGGGCCAAATGTGTCACATCACCAAGCCTTGGTGGACTTCAGTGTGACTGCTACTTAAAACATCAAAGAGCCATTTCAGTGCTGCCCTGCCCGCCCCCCATTTGTTTCCCCCACTGGATATATGCTTAGATCAGCTGTCCTAAAAACTCCCTCTGCCACTTATTCATCCGGTTTCAGAGTAGCGGCCGTGTCAGTCTGTATCCGCAAAAAGCACAGGAGTGCTTGGGGCACCTTAGAGACTAACACATTTATTTATTCGCCCCTGTCCCCACAGCAGGGGCTGCAGCTCGAGGTGGGGGGGGGGGAAGAGGAGAAGGAGGAACAGAGGTAAAGTGGCCGAGGCTCCTGTGGGCGAGGCTGGAGCAGGAGTGGGAGCAGAGCTGCAGCCAGGTGTGGCTCCGGTCCCTGCTTTGCCCCCAGCATTGGTCCCAGGCCAGGAATAGAGCCACCAGCAGCAGCTGAGGCTGGTGTGGGGACAGGAGCAGAACCACACCAAGGCCAGGACTGGGGACACAGCTGGGGGCAGGACCAGAGCAGAGCAGGGAGGGCTTTGTGGTGCCCCCTCCCTGCCTCTGGGCAGGGTTGCCTGGGCTCCGCTGCACCCCCCAGACATTCCTCCATGCCCCCCTAGAGGGTGCACCCCACACTTTGGGGACCCTCTAGCTTAGACTGTAAGCTTTTTGGGGTAGAGGCTTGTTATTTCCTGCACACATAGTGCCCAGCCCAATGCGGATTCAATTCCCGACTGGCACCTCTGGACGGACGGATGGACACACACACACACACACAAGTTCAAAGACAACATGAACAACATGGGGTGACATTTTACACACTGCCACGGACATGATCACTGGAACAAGGACACTGGCTAGGCTGGTAAACAGAGGCACCTAGATGCTGCTTTGGATTGTGTGGGCAAGTAATGCTCCCCCACCCCCTCTTGTGAGCAGACAATGTACTGGAGTGTAGAAGAACAAGGATCCTACTGTCCGAGCCCAACAAAGCCCTGGATAAGAGCAGGAGGGGGCGTAACATGCCATCGTATAAATAACTGCAGAAAGAACCCTGCTGGGGCTTGGCTCTGGAGGGTTGCCCAACAGGACAGGAATATGTTGTGGGGTTTTTTGAAGTAAGTCTGTCTCCATACTAGATTTTAAGTAAAAAGCAACAAAGGGTCCTGTGGCACCTTATAGACTAACAGAGGTATTGGAGCATGAGCTTTCGTGGGTGCATCCGACGAAGTGGGGATTCACCCACGAAAGCTCATGCTCCAATACGTCTGTTAGTCTATAAGGTGCCACAGGCCCCTTTGTTGCTTTGTACAGATCCAGACTAACACGGCTCCCCTCGGATACTAGATTTTAAGTAAGTGTCACTGCCCGGGGGGGGGGGGGGGGGGAGAATGATATCATGATTGCCCTCAGATAAGGCATTTTCAGAGACACAAGATGCACTGGGCAGGAGGCAGGAGCTCTGCCACAAGCTTCCAGCAGACCCACATGCCACTCACCTAAATGCCCCTTGCCTCACTTTCCCCTCAGATAGGCATAGCGATTGCACTTCCCTCCTTTGGCTTGGCTGTTTAGAGCAGTGGTCTCCAAAGTGGGGTGCGCGCATGGTGTGCAAGACGATCCATTGGGGGCGCGGCGGGAGGAGCGCCACCGGAGGGAAAAAGAAAAAAGGGCGGCCGGAGGAGGGAGCGAGCGAGCGGGGAAGCTGCCCCCACCCCGGGCCAGGCAGGGCCACCCAGAACGCAGGGGCTTTAGGAGCTGCAAGGCCCTGGGCTAAGGGGGCCCCAGGGCCCTGGCCTGCAGCTCTAAAGCCCCTTTTGGAATGCGGCCCTGAGTCCTCCGGCCCGTGGAGGAGCAGGGGCAGTGGTGCAGCCAGCAGCGGCGCTTTCCCCTTCAAAGCCGGCTGGAGAGAAGCTTGGAAGGGGAAAGCGGAGCTTTGACACTTCTCTCTGCCAGCTGGCTGCCCCTGCTCCTCCTGAGTGCTCCAGCCCATACTCCAGGGCCATAAGAACATAAGAATGGCCGTACCAGGTCAGACCAAAGGTCCATCTAGCCCAGTATCTGTCTACCGACAGTGGCCAATGCCAGGTGCCCCAGAGGGAGTGAACCTAACAGGCAATGATCAAGTGATCTCTCTCCTGCCATCCATCTCCATCCTCTGACGAACAGAGGCTAGGGACACCATTCCTTACCCATCCTGGCTAATAGCCATTTGTGGACTTAGGCACCATGAATTTATCCAGTCCCCTTTTAAACATTGTTATAGTCCTAGCCTTCACAACCTCCTCAGGTAAGGAGTTCCACAAGTTGACTGTGCGCTGCGTGAAGAAGAACTTCCTTTTATTTGTTTTAAACCTGCTGCCTATTAATTTCATTTGGTGACCCCTAGTTCTTGTATTATGGGAATAAGTAAATAACTTTTCCTTATCCACTTTCTCAACATCACTCATGATTTTATATACCTCTATCATGTCCCCCCTTAGTCTTCTCTTTTCCAAGCTGAAGAGTCCTAGCCTCTTTAATCTTTCCTCGTATGGGACCCTCTCTAAATCCCTAATCATTTTAGTTGCCCTTTTCTGAACCTTTTCTAGTGCTAGAATATCTTTTTTGAGGTGAGGAGACCACATCTGTACACAGTATTCGAGATGTGGGCGTACCATGGATTTATATAAGGGCAATAATATATTCTCAGTCTTATTCTCTATCCCCTTTTTAATGATTCCTAACATCCTATTTGCTTTTTTGACCGCCTCTGCACACTGCGTGGACATCTTCAGAGAACTATCCACAATGACGCCAAGATCTTTTTCTTGACTCGTTGTAGCTAAATTAGCCCCCATCATTTGTATGTATAGTTGGGGTTATTTTTTCCAATGTGCATTACTTTACATTTATCCACATTAAATTTCATTTGCCATTTTGTTGCCCAATCACTTAGTTTTGTGAGATTTTTGAAGTTCTTCACAATCTGCTTTGGTCTTAACTATCTTGAGAAGTTTAGTATCATCTGCAAACTTGGCCACCTCACTGTTTACCCCTTTCTCCAGATCATTTATGAATAAATTGAATAGGATTGGTCCTAGGACTGACCCTTGGGGAACACCACTAGTTACCCCTCTCCATTCTGAGAATTTACCATTAATTCCTACCCTTTGTTCCCTCTCTTTTAACCAGTTCTTAATCCATGAAAGGACCTTCCCTTTTATCCCATGACAGCTTAATTTGCATAAGAGCCTTTGGTGAGGGACCTTGTCAAAGGCTTTCTGGAAATCCAAGTACACTATGTCCACCGGATCCCCCTTGTCCACATGTTTGTTGACCCCTTCAAAGAACTCTAATAGATTAGTAAGACACGATTTCCCTTTACAGAAACCATGTTGACTATTGCTCAAGAGTTTATGTTTTTCTATGTGTCTGACAATTTTATTCTTTACTATTGTTTCAACTAATTTGCCCGGTACCGACGTTAGACTTACCGGTCTGTAATTGCCGGGATCACCTCTAGAGCCCTTTTTAAATATTGGCGTTACATTAGCTAACTTCCAGTCATTGGGTACCGAAGCCGATTTAAAGGACAGGTTACAAACCTTAGTTAATAGTTCCGCAACTTCACATTTGAGTTCTTTCAGAACTCTTGGCTGAATGCCATCTGGTCCCGGTGACTTGTTAATGTTGAGTTTATCAATTAATTCCAAAACCTCCTCTAGTGACACTTCAATCTGTGACAGTTCCTCAGATTTGTCACCTACAAAAGCCAGCTCAGGTTTGGGAATCTCCCTAACATCCTCAGCCGTGAAGACTGAAGCAAAGAATCCATTTAGTTTCTCCGCAATGACTTTATCGTCTTTAAGCGCTCCTTTTGTATTTTGATCATCAAGGGGCCCCACTGGTTGTTTAGCAGGCTTCCTGCTTCTGATGTACTTAAAAAACATTTTGTTATTACCTTTGGAGTTTTTGGCTAGCCGTTCTTCAAACTCCTCTTTGGCTTTTCTTATTACACTCTTGCATTTAAGTTGGCAGTGTTTGTGCTCCTTTCTATTTGCCTCACTATGATTTGACTTCCACTTTTTAAAGGAAGTCTTTTTATCTCTCACTGCTTCTTTTACATGGTTGTTAAGCCACGGTGGCTCTTTTTTAGTTCTTTTACTGTTTTTCTTAATTTGGGGTATACATTAAAGTTGGGCCTCTATTATGGTGTCTTTAAAAAGGGCCCACGCAACTTGCAGGGATTTCACTTTAGTCACTGTACCTTTTAACTTTTGTCTAACTAACCCCCTCATTTTTGTATAGTTCCCCCTTTTGAAATTAAAGGTCACAGTGTTGGGTAGTTGTGTTCTTCCCACCACAGGGATGTTGAATGCTATTGTATTATGGTCACTATTTCCAAGCGGTCCTGCTATAGTTACCTCTTGGACAGCTCCTGCGCTCCACTCAGGATTAAATCTAGAGTTGCCTCTCCCCTTGTGGGTTCCCGTACCAGCTGCTCCATGAAGCAGTCATTTAAAGTATCGAGAAATTTTATCTCTGCATTTCGTCTTGAAGTGAAATGTTCCCAGTCAATATGGGGATAATTGAAATCCCCCACTATTATTGGGTTCTTAATTTTGATAGCCTCCCTAATTTCCCTTAGCATTTCATCATCACTATTACTGTCCTGGTCAGGTGGTCGATAATAGATCCCTACTGTTATATTTTTACTAGAGCATGAAATTTCTATCCATAGAGACTCTATGGAACATGTGGATTCGCTTACGATTTTTACTTCATTTGAATCTACACTTTCTTTCACATATAGTGCCACTCCTCCCCCTGCACGGCCTGTTCTGTCCTTCCGATATATTTTGTACCCCGGAATGATTGTGTCCCATTGGTTGCTCTCAGTCCACCAGGTTTCTGTGATGCCTATTATATCTATATCCTCCTTTATCACAAGGCACTCTAGTTCACCCATCTTATTATTTAGACTTCTGGCATTTGTGTACAAGCACTTTAAAAACTTGTCCCTGTTTATTAGCCTGCCTTTTTCTGATGTGCCAGATTCTTTTTTATGTGACTGTTTATCATCTGATCCGGCCCTTACATTATACTTTTCAGTCCTCTGCTCCTGACTATAACCTGGAGATTCTCTATCATCAGACTCTCCCCTAAGAGAAGTCTGTGTCCGATCCACACGCTCCTCTGCAGCAGTCGGCTTTCCCCCATCTCCTAGTTTAAAAACTGCTCTACAACCTTTTTAATGTTTAGCGCCAGCAGTCTGGTTCCACTTTGGTTTAGGTGGAGCCCATCTCTCCTGTATAGGCTCCTCCCATCCCAGAAGTTTCCCCAGTTCCTAATGAACGTGAACCCCTCCTCTCTACACCATCGTCTCATCCACGCATTGAGACTCTGAAGCTGTGCCTGCCTACCTGGCCCTGCGCGTGGAACTGGGAGCATTTCTGAAAATGCCACCATAGAGGTCCTGGATTTCAGTCTCTCCCCTAGCAGCCTAAATTGCGAAAGGGGCTTTAGAGCTGCAGGCCAGGGCCCTGCAGCCCCTGCTTTAATAATTTTTTTGTGAGAGCAAAAAGGTTTTTTGTACCATTAATAAAACATTTTTTTTTTTAAAGTTTCTCATCTTTATCTCATCTTTTTTATTTCTATTTTTGTGTGTTTTATAATGTGCATAATATATTAGTACATGTATATAATTTATACATAAATACATATACATATATTGGGGGTGCGTGCTCAAATTTTACTGACAGGGGTGCACGATCAAAATAGTTGGAGACCACTGGTTTAGCCTATGAGCTCTCTGGGACAGGGGCTGTCTCTTAGTAAGCATGTGTACACAGGGTTAGTGAAACCGTATTGGTCTCAGGATATTAGAGAGACCAGGTGGGTGAATGAATGAATCTTTTATTGCAGTGGTTCTCAGCCCTTCCAGACTACTGTACCCACGTGAGGAGTCTGATTTGTCTTGCATACCTAAAGTGTCACCCCACTTAAAAACTACTTGCTTACAATATCAGACCCTGAAACACAGAAGTGGCACAGTATCAGAGGGGTAGCCGTGTTAGTCTGGTTCTGTAGAAGCAGCAAAGAATCCTGTGGCACCTTATAGACTAACAGACGTTTTGTAGCATGAGCTTTCGTGGGTGAATACCCACTTCTTCCGAAAGCTCATGCTACAAAACGTCTGTTAGTCTATAAGGTGCCACAGGATTCTTTGCTGCTTCTACAGAAGTGGCACAGCACACCCTTACTGAACCATGGCTGAGTCTCATTTTTACCATGCAATTATAAACCAAGTTGTTTGGACTATAAATACTGTGCTTCCATTTCAGTATATAGAAGAGTATAAACAAGCTATTGTCAGTATGAAGTTTCAGTTTGTACTGACTTCGCTAGTGTTTTATGTAGCCTGTTGTAACACTAGGCAAATCCCTGATGAGCTGAGGTACCCCTGGAAGCGCTCTCGGGCTCCTGGCTGAAGCGCTGCTTTCCTGGAGGAAGGTGCTGGCCAGAGACAAGCCCCGCAGAGCTCCTCCTGGGGTGCGGGGAAAGCGCTCAGAGGCCTGGCCGCACCACCCAGCTTTAGCAGCAGGGCTGTGCCGGTGCGGACACGCTCTTTGCCGCACTGCTGCCGGCAACACCCTCCCAGCCCCGAGCGGCCGCTCGCTGGGCCGCAGGAGCGAGCCCCCTGCGCTGCTCTCTTGCGGGGCGAGGCTCGGCTCGGCGGACAGCTCGCAGCGCAGCCGCTGCAGAGTCACCGCTCAGCGCAGGCTGCGGGCCGGGTCCCCCCAGGGCCGAGCAGGGCGCGGCGGCCTGCGAACACCCCTCCGGGGGGGGACTAGGGCACCCAGCCCCGCCCGCCCGTCCAGCCCCGGGGCCGGTGTCCGGCCAGGCCGCGCTGTAGGCCCCGGAGCACCGGGGCTCGGCCGAGTCCCCGCGCGGGCGGCGATGGCCGGTTCTGGGGAGCGGCCCCGGCGGCCATTGGGGGGGGTGAAGAGTCTGTCCCCCGCGGAGACAGGCAGCCCGGGGCGCGGGGGTTTGACCGGACCGGGCCCCGGGCTCGCACCTACCTGCCGCCCCGCCGCTCAGCGGCTCCTCGGCTCCCCGCCGCCATCTCATACCGGCCGCTCCGCCTCCCCATTGGCCTTCCGGACCCCAGCCCTTGCAACCCGATTGGCTGAACCGAGCGCCGGCCCGGGGCGGGGCCACCCAAGGGCGGGGCCGCCATTGGCCTGTTCGAATAATCAACAGACGACCCGCGCGCTGGCCGGGCGGGGCCGCCGGGTGCGCAAAGGATCCTGGGGGCTGTAGTTTTCCTGGGTGGGAGGGGATCCGGAGGCCCCGCCCCCCAGGCTGAGGACACGCCCCGGGGTGGGGTAGCCGGGGTTGGGGGGCGGAGCAGCCCCGCCTGAGGAGTGGGTGGGGGAAGGCAGCAGTGCGGGGAGGGGTCAGGGGTTAACAGCTGCCCAGGCTGAGGCAGTGGGGAGGTGGCCAGGGGCAGGGGGGTACCTCAGGGCCCCCCCCCTCAGTCGCTGGGCAGGCCAGGGCCCCTCCAAAGGGGGTCGGGGTCCTTATCCCCATTGCACAGCCAGGGGCCGGGCGCAGGGCTTGCCCAAACCACAGGGGGGAACAGGCCCCGTCAGAGCCAGATCTCAGACACTGCTCGTACCCCCGGCCTCCTGGGGAGCCAACCCCCACCCCCCGCTTCCCACCCCCTGCTGTTACACCCACATAACTGCAGAGCTGACACCCACAGAACTGACCTCAAGGCAGTTCTTCCAGATTTACACGGGTGTAACAGAGCCCAGCATGGCCTGACTTCATTCCCAGTTCACTTAGTAACTGAAAGGAGAGTCTGGCTGGGGAGGATGACGACTGTAAAACCAGGGGATCAGCAGTAAGAGGAGAAGTCACTGTGGGACCCATTCTCCCATTAGCCTGAGTCAGAGGTTCTTAAACTGTGGTCCGCGAGCTCCATTCAGGTGGTCCGCGGAGAGTTCCCTCTAAGGTGCGCGCCCCAGGGAATGAAGGGCCACCCACGTAGTAAGTGGAGCTGTGCAGGCGTGGCTCCATTAATTAGGTGCCTGGACCCTGGAGAAGATACACATGTAAGGTGAGGTGGTGGCCTTGGGGGAATAGAGGGGTAGGTGGGAGGGGGCAGTGGGGTGAGAAGAGGGGGTGGAGGAATTTTGGGACATGCAGGGCTCCAGCAGCCAGAGAAAGAGGCGACTTTCCCCAGCGCCAGGGCTGTGGCTGCTGGGGAGAGAGACCCCCCCTCTCCTTCCCAGCCTCTGCTCTGTGGCTGCTGTGGTGGGGGAGGAACCCCGCTCCTTCTCAGCCCCAGCTCGGGAGCTGCCACTGCAGGGGAGAGACAGAGAGACCCCCCGCATCCTTCCCAGCCCCAGCTGTGGGGCTGCCGTGGAGGGGGAGAGAGGGCACATCCATCCCATTAGAAAGGTAAGACTGTGTGCTTTTATTTGTAGAACAAAAAAATGTTAATTATTATTACGGTTTTTTTATATAGCGCTTTTATCCAAAGCATTTTACAACAGGTAGCTAACGGTACAAACAACATTTGGAAAGATTGTTAAGTGGTCCGCCAAGACCCTCAGCAATTTTCAAGTGGTCTGTGGAAAAAAAAAGTTTGAGAACCACTGGCCTAGGTGATGCAGGGGAGAGCAGCGAGGGAGCTGGAATTCACTGAGTGCCTTTAGCATTCCTGCCGAGGTGGCTTGGTTCCCCTGCTGCGGAAACTGGGCCCTTCGCTCCGGGGTCCCCTTAGCTCATGTTGGTTACCTCCATGACTGGCCCAGCCAGAATCCACTCCCTCCCAACCTGCACAGCTCCATTGCAGGAGAAAGGGAGGAACATGTGTCAGAGAGTTTGGGAGGAGACAAGGCCCTGCACCCCTGGCTTCCCGCAAGTCACCGTGACTCTCAGCCAGACAGCAGAACAGAAGGTTTATTAGACAACAGGAACGCAGTCCAAACTAGAGCTTGTAGGCATAAACAGGACCCGTTAGTCAGGTCCTTCTGGGGGGTTGGGATCTTAGACCCCAGCCTTGGGGTTCCCTCCGATTCCCCAGCCAGCCCAAAACTGAAACTCCGCTGCAGCCGTCTCATTCCCCCCTCTCCCCGGCTCCTCCTCCAGCCTTTGTCCAGTTTCCCAGGCTAAGGTGTCACCTGGCCCCGTGCCCCTCCCAGCTCAGGTTACAGGCTCAGGTATTATCCCTCAAGTAAAGTCTCCCCCTGCCCTCCCATCCCCCATGCAGACAGTCCCAGTAAAACCAGAGGACATTCCCAGGTCAGTCCACCCCGCTCCCTACTGCGTCACAACATGCCACAGAGACAACACACATACAAACGTCCACCTAAGCAGGCAGAGGTCTGCATGTGGGGAGACCCCGCTATGCAGTTTTCAAGGGGATAATCTGGCTTGCAACATTTAAGCCCTGGTTTTCAGTGGTGCTGAACACCCACATCACCAGTTGGATTCAGTGATCCGTAAACCTCACCACCTTTGCAAAGCGGGCTCCTAGAGCCTGACAGAACATGAGCAATAAACAACACTGGGGGTGTAGGAAGGACAAGTCATGCCAAAAACCTGGGTTGTTTTTTTTTTGACAGAATGGACAATCTTTGGACAAAGGACACAGCAGGTGTCATGTTTCTGGCCTTAATAAAGCACCTGATATGGTGATTCACAAAATCATATTAAAGTAAATAATTCCAGCTGTCTCGGATAGGAGCATAGTCACATAGACTAGAAACTGCTCGACAAATAACGAACAACAATAAAGCCATAATATGATCATGGCAATGGACTGACTTGGAGGTGAGTCTAGTGAGGTGCCCCATGCCGGGGTGGTAGGTCTCATCTTATCTTATTTAAATGAGCTGAAAAAGGGAGCGAGTCGTGATAAAATCTCCAGATGATGCAAAACTGAGAGAAGCTGCATCCGCCATGGAGGACAGAGTAATTGTACGAAAGGTCACATATGTTAGAAACATTGGCAGGGAATTACAGATGAGATTCAACTTGGATAAATGCAGCTGATGCATCTGGGAAAATAAAACCATCTGGGAAAGAGAAATGAGTGAATGAGGAGAGTGGGCAGAGGATTAAGCAGCAGTTTGCAATGCATTGTGCCAGAAAGAAACGAACCTGATTTTGGGCTGCCGAAGCAGAAGCGTGACATGCAACAAGAAGCTGCTATTCTGACTTACAGCCCTCAATACAGACAGACACAACTCTTTTATTAGGCCAGATCCTGATAAGATCCTGCGTTTTTTCTCAGACCTCACTCAGGGAAACCCCCATTGAAGTCTAACCGCTGACCCTAGTAAGCTGAAATATTAAGAAAAAAAAATCATGTGGATATGACCTTGTATTCTGTGCCCATGGGATTTGCCACAGGGTCCATCCCTGCCACAGAACTGTGTTCCTCAATCTCAGCCTCCACTTCAAACAACAATGTCTCGAGCTCTCTTCTGGTTGTACAGGTAACCTTGAAATCATGAGCCAGGTGAAGTGAAGCCGCGTTTTGGTCAAGAAGCAGCAGGCCGAGAAAGGCAGGCTGCTCCATCATCATCGCACGGGGTGTTAATGCCAAAGACTATTTAAATGTCAATATCTGTAACTATTTCACTGCCGATCGTTTAGCTAATGTGCAGTCTCACCATCTCCAGCTGCCTCTTCACTATCCTCAAAAGCCCCAAAAGCCCCAGTGTTTGTGCGTCTCTCAAATGCGCATGCAGCTCCCCTGGCCACTCCGATGAGTTACGCGTTCTCACTGCAAACGTGTGTGGGACAGCATCAAATAAATGGCATGTAATATCAGAATAACTCAGAGGACACTGCTGATTGGATTGTGCACTTTCAGATTTAATTTAAAAACTCTATTTTTAATTAAAATTAAGCTCCTGCCAAATTTCCCACCTGCTGCCTCAGAGCCATGCAGAATCCAGGGACCGTGCCGGAGACTCCAGGCCCAGCTTGTCATTGTGTAGCCGGGGTTTTGGCTTCGGGATCCATTCTCTCCTACATGGAAATACCGGCTCCAGGCTCCAGTGGGAGTTGTGTCTGAGTAAGGACTGGGAGGTAGCAGCATAAGGAGCTCAGGGTTTGCTCTGGGATTCTGTGCTATTTTGTGGAGTTGACTCCATGTCCCAAAGGATTTTGGGATTCGTATCCGTATCTTGCATCCGTTCTTGGAACGAAGGAAACCTGATCAAACTGAGGTTGGGGGACACCCTAACTGGAGAAGGAGGGAGGGAGCCCTAGCCCTCCACAAAGTCTGTTCCTTTCTCCTGTTGCAAAGGCCCTCCAAAATATTAGCCCGCCCAGCACCAAGAGAATACACAACTAGACTTCAAGCAGGTACAAAGCCTACACTGTGCCACACAGACTGAGCCATGCACCACAATAGTGACCGAAGCGCCTCACCACAGCAAACACGCCACAAACAACTCAGCAACGGATTTCCACACAAGAGCAACAACTGAACAGCGGAACTGCTAGCTAGTCAGCTGTTACACCAGCTGCAATCCCTGCTGCAGTAAGCCTCCACTTGGTCCCCTAGCACCCACAGGGAGGGGAAAGTGTGCAAGCACGAATGCATGTGCCCCAGGCTGTCTCTCACACGATTGTGCCAGGACATTGTGAATAGTGCACAGCTTTCTCTGTTGTGCACAGGCTGGGTTTGCACCGGGTGAGGCTCATGGGCCCGCTCTCTTCCCACAGGAGAGGAGCTGTGGCTCACTGGGCTGAGAGTCTCTGGAGGATTTGCTTGGCTCCCCTTTGGTGGAATTTAAGGTCCACAAAGATCTTCCAGCCCTGGGCGCTTGCCCTCCCGACCTGACACAGGAGCCTTGCAGTTTCTTGCTGATCCAGGGCAGGAATGGGGGGAGACTTTCGCGGCAGGCGGTGCGGAAGGAGGCTGAGGAGATGCAGAAGAGGAGGGGGTCCAGGGCACTGTTGAGGTACCAGAGAGGCAGTGAGAGGTAGGTCTTCAGCCAGGTGTAGAGCACCAGGATGCTGGTGCTCCAGCTGTGAATGTAAATGTGCATCAGGGATGACGCCGTGTCGGGGAAGTTGCAAAAGAAAAACGCAGCCACCACAGCACCTGCATGGAAGAGAGGAGAGAGATTCATGCCCAGCCGCATTGCACAGGGCTCCTTGCTGAATGGGATTCTGCAGCCATGGAATGACCATAGCACTGTCCCTCTTTTAGAACCTGATGCACAGCTGCACCCCCAAAGTCAGATTTCATTTTAAAAAAGTCTATTTCTGCCCTTTTGGTTTCAAAGAAAACTTTCAAAAGGGACCCAACTGTGACCAACACAGTGACACCTGCCTGAGTCTGCAAAGAGCCTGAAACCACAGCTCTGGAAGAGAAAAATTACACCTTGTTCATCACGATGAACTTCAAAATCACATCTCCACTTGAATATTTGTAACCTGCTCTAGTCGCAGTTAACACCTCAGCTTGCTGTAACAGAGAGATCAGAAAGATGGTTTAATTTCCCTGTTTTTTCAGTATTTCTTTTGTACATGTGACAATGCTTTCTGTATAGGTATTGTCACTATGTCATGTAGAAACAGGGAAGAGAAAAACATTTTAGAAGTAGGAAAATGGGATGTAAATCGACAGAAATCAGCCAAGTGCTAATGGGCAGAGAGATTACTCTGAAAATGTTTTTTATGTTTACTGGATTTCATCTTGAGGGCTTCCTGGAGATGTTAAGCCTCCACACTCAACCATCTTGCTGGTGATTGTTAGAAAAATATGAAGTAAATAAAACAAAAACTAAACAATAATAATCTTGCTTCTGGCCTTGCTTTTAAACAAGCTAAATAAGCAAGCAAGAGAATGTAAGTGAAAGCACAAGGCTGCATGCCCTGCCCTCCAGCAGGTAGCCTGGCCTTTCAGTAACAAGAGAAGATGAGGGGCTAATGGAGCAGCAGGAAGGCGTTAAAAGGAGATGCCAAGTCTGAAAAAAAGTGACCACGCCACTCCTTGCCCCTCCCACCAGGTACAAAAGAGGTGGTCTCATCACCCCCAGGCTCCCAGAACGGAACATCCCCATGCATTGGAAGGGGTGGTACCAGGGGACGGGCCCTACAAGTCTCATTCAGTTTGCCTGGAAGAGGGAGCTCCACTGGCGTGTGGCGAAGGAGGGGGTTCTAGTGGCGTATAGAACAGTAGTTGGGGGATGGAAAGAGGAAACTCTCCCGGCGTATAGCGATAGCCCGACTGTGTAAAGAGCTTCGAAATATGCTTGATTGTTTAGCCCCAATAAACCCATCCAGTTGCCGGCAGACTGGACTCTGGACTGTTATGTTAAGTAAGGGTGGCAATACCATACCAGGCCACCCTGACTTCTGCGCTGCTGCTGGCGGTGGCTGATCCTGGCCAGCAGCAGCCGCCGCTCTCCAGCTGCCCAGCTCTGAAGGCAGCGCCACCGCCAGCAGCAGCACAGAAGTAAGGGTGGCAATACCTCAACTCTCCCTGCAATAACCTTGCGACCCCTCCCACAATTCCTTTTTGGGTCAGGCCGCCTGCAATTACAACACCATGAAATTTCGGATGTAAATAGCTGAAATCATGACATTTATGACTTTTTAAATCCTATGACCGTGAAATTGACAAAATGGACCGTGAATTTGGTAGGGCCCTAGGTATAGTAGACTTTCAGAAAACCTTTGGCAAGATCCCTCACCAAAGGCGCTTAAGCAAGGTAAGTAGTCATGGGATAAGAGGGAAGGTACCTCTCACGGATCAGTGACTGGTTAAAAGATAGGAAACAAAGGGTAGGAATAAATGGTCAGTTTTCACAGTGGACAAATGGGGGGAAAGGATTCCCCAAGGATCTGTTCAGGGACCAGAGCTGTTCCACCTATTCATAAATGATCTGGAAAAGGGGATGAACAGAGAGGTGACAAAATTTGCAGATGATACAAAATTACTCATATAGTTAAGCCCCAAACTGACTGTGAAGAGTTACAAAGGGATCTCGCAAAACTGGGTGACTGGGCAACAAAATGACAGTTGAAATTCAAATTGATAAGTGCCAAGTAATGCACATTGGAAAACATCATCCCAACTATACATACGATACGATGGGGTCTAAATTAGCTGTTACCACTCAAGAAAGAGATCGTGGAGTTGCTGTGGATATGTCTCTGAAAACATCTGCTAATGTGCAGTGGCAGTCAAACAACTGAACCGAATGTTAGGAGCCATTAGGAAAGAGAGAGATAATAACAAAGAAAATATCACAATGTCTCTCTATAAATCTATGACACGCTCACACCGTGAATGCAGTTCTGGTGGCTCTATCTCTAAAAAGATATATTAGAATTGGGAAAAGTACAGAAAAGGGGAACAGACATGGTCAGGGGGATGGAACAGCTTCCGTACAAGAAAAGATTAAAAAGACTGGGACTGTTCATCATGAGTGGTGTGGAGGAAGCGAGTAGGGAAGTGTTATTTACACCTCCACATAACATGACCCAAGATCACCCCAGGAAATGAACAGGTAGCAGGTCTAAAGCAAACACACGCAGAGTATTTCTTCACACAAAGCACAGTCGGCCTGGGGCACTCCTTGCCAGGGGTGTTGTGAAGGCCAAAAGTGTAACTAGGTTCAGAAAAGAACTAGATCAGTTCCTGGAGGCAAGGTCCATCAATGGCTATTAGCAAAGATGGCCAGGGCCACAACCCCAGTGTGTCTGACTGCCAGAAGCTGGAAGTGGACGACAGGAGATGGATCACCTGATCATTGGCCTGTTCTGTTCATTTCCTCTGAAGTGTCTGGCACTGAGCACCTTGAAGCAGGACACTGGGCTAGATGGACCATTGGCCTGACCCAGGCTGGCTGTTCTGATGTTCTGATACGGGCTCAGGGGCCGTGAGTTGCAGTCAGTTTCCTGGGATGGGGAATGAGGAAGTCAGCCTTCCTCCTCCACATTTAACGTCACCTCTTGCCCTGCCCAGCTGAGGGCAGGATGGGGAGATGCAACCCCTCCCAGCACTGCGATCCTCAGCTGCCTCCTGTACGCCAACCCCCCAAATCAACTCTCACACCTTCCCTCGGTGCCAAATGCCCCCACAGCCTTGCCCAGATACCCCAGATCTCCGCCGGCCCCTCCCTGTTGCTTACCACCACACAGAAACCTGCAGCGCAGTGAAAATCCTGGGGCAGCGTACAATGAATGGATTGATTAACCAGCTGATCGGGCTTGCACTGGGCTGGGCAGTAAGGGAGAGAGGGCTGGGGGAGCAGAGCCCCTTCATTCTGGTTCCAGGGTCCCTATTGAATCATTTAGGTCTAACATGCTGCACGGGCCACGGGGCTGTGGTTATGGATGGGCTGGGCAAGGCCATGCGGGAAGTAGACAGGGCTGGGAGGGGACTGGACCGTGTGGTTTGGCTCAGCTCCGGCCTCCAGCCTCCAGGAGGGATGAGCCCACCGACAAGGGAGCGTTCACATAGAGAGTGTTCCCTGTGCTCGGCACAGAGGCTGCTGCCGGACCCGACTCCTTTCGTGGCTGCAGGAATTCCTGCCTGCAAAGGGAGCTCGGGGGAATTGGCAATCCCCAGTAGCGGGCAGGGCGCTGAGTGCGCCAGCCACCTGCAGAGCAGAACCCAGGAATGGAGCGTGTGGATGGAAGGAGTCAGAGACATCTGCTCAGCCTTCTGGAGGGGTCTGACTAACCGCGTAGCCAGGACGGTCTGTTTGTTCCGGAGGCGCTGGTACGTTGGGCTTTGCACGTGGACTGTGAGCTCCTGGGGCAGGGAGCACGGCTCCCTGTGTCTGTACAGAGCCGGGTCCAATGGGCCTGATCCCGACGGAGGCCTGCGCCGTTCATGCCACAGCACTAAGAATAGCAGTGTCAGGACTGCACTTCCTGCTGGGCAGATGGGAACGGCGCGTCAGCGGCTGAAGCTGTCAGGATGACTCTGCTAGGATCATGTATGGGGCTGGCGTTCTCTCCCCATGCTGGGGTTGCTTAACTCCTAGGTGCACCCTGGATATTGGATGTGGCAGTCGGATTTATGCAGCTTTTCACTCCTCCAGTTCGTTAATACAAATTATTTATTTTACTGATTAAAACGAGTCTCAAAACCAGTTTAGATTTTCAAAGGGGCTGGAGGAGGTGCAGGATACCCTCCCAGGCCCCCACATTGTCCCAGGCCCACCAGACTGTCCCAGCCTCGCTGGACTGCCCCAGCCGCACCGGCGCATCCCAGGCCCACCAGACCGGTGGCCTCTGAGTTTGGGGCTCGGCCTGAGCCAGCTGGGGCCTGGCTTTCAGAGGTGCCGAGCATTCACGGTGACCGGGGGCTCCCAGCGTGCAGCAGCTCTGAGAATCAGGCCCCAGGTGTTCAGAGATGGCCTCTTAGAACTGGGGATGAGAGGCCATGTCTGGAAGCGTGGGGTCTTCCCCCTTCCACCTCCCCACCTGTGAAATGGGCTGAAGACCCTGCCCTGCCTCAGGGAAATGCTGCAGGGCCCTGGGACAGCGCTGAGTGCCGTTCAGAGGCTGTCGCTCACCCATGAGGTGCCGGGCCTTCCTCTCTGCCGGAGGCATGCTCCCGGGGGGCTGGTTGACCTGCACGGAGAAGCCCCCTGAGCAGGGCTGGGTCAGCCCCATCTCCTCCCGCTGCCGGCGGGTCTGGCTGAGGTGGCGGAAGATGAGGAGGTGGAAGGTGATGATGGCAGCCAGGGGGAGCAGGAAGCAGAGGAGACTGCGCGCTTCGATGATGCTCTTGTAGATGGCGTAGGGCTCGGGCTCCAGCATCTCGCAGACGGTGGAGAGGAAGACACTCTTCTCCCGGCGGGTGGAGGTGTAGTCCAGGATGCAGGCCGACGCCTGCCCGTAGACCACGGTGAGGGGCGCCGAGCTCACGAGGGCCAGCAGCCAAATGAGCGCCAGCAGGTGGGCCATGCGCGACTGCCGCAGGCCGGTGATGGCCCACAGGGGGTGGCAGATGGCCACGTAGCGCTCCGTGGTGAAGGCGACGATGGTCCAGCTGGTGGTGGCGCAGCACAGCTGGCGGGCCATGAAGTAGAGTTTGCAGACGGCGTCGCTCAGCGCCCAGGGGTAGTACTGCCAGAAGTAGCGGTACAGGGTCACCGGCACGGTGAGCAGCATCAGCACGTCGGCTGTGGCCAGGCTCAGCAGGTAGAAGCGCACGGCGCTTGCCCTCATGCGCCCGCTCCGCAGCAGCGTCAGCACGCTCAGCCCGTTGGCCAGGAGCCCGAAGACGAAGAGCAGGCTGTAGAAGACGGTGACGGGGATGGCCACGTAGGCGGGCTCCTGCTGCTGGGCGCTGATCAGGAGGGGCTGGGGGTCTGGCTGGGTCACGTGGGCCCCCGCCATGCTGTTCCGGGCCGACCGGTTCTGAGCAGTCAGGTACCCCAGGCACTCACTGGCCCCAGCCCCCAGGGGCTCAGAGCCGTTCGGGCTGGAGCTCGGGGCCATCCAGGCTGCCGGGGGGCCTCACCAAGGGGCTGGGTTCACTCTCCAGGGCCAAGAGAACTGCCGGGGCAGCTTCAGAGTCCGACCCCCTCAGCCGAGCGCTGAGTCCTGCCTCTGCGAAGGGGGTAGCGCAGGGACTGCTGGGAAGGCGCGGGATTCGGGGCAGGTTTCTCCTGGTTCAGCCTGACTCCTCGGCCCCTGGAGGGAAAGCAATGAGCTGTCATGGTTTGTCTCCCCCCCTGCAGAGGGGCCCCAAGGGGTCCCGGGGGGGGGGTTAGGTGGCTTCACCCCACCCACCACCCCGTCCCAGCCCTCCCAGACACTGGCCGCTCCCCCTGCTGAGGGAGGCAGTGGCAGGCCTGGGAAGAGGACTCAGGGCCCCAGCTCTGCCCATTAGCCCTCGCTGTCTCTCAGTGTCGGGGGGCGGGCGGCAGGCGCCATCCACTCGCCCGTCTGGGTGCCCCGCAGAAGGCGGCTGTGGCAGGATCCCGAGGGGAAGGGCGTCAGAGCAGCAGCAGCTCCGAGTGATCAGCCCTAGAGCCAGGCAGCCGGGACAAAACCCGACCGGGAGGTGGGAACAAAGGGGGAGAGGGAGGCTGCAGGGCTGCACCCCCTGGCGTCGCCATGGCCGGGGGAGGAGCAGCTGGGTGAGGACACTGGGGCGCGGGCTCAGTTCAGCCAGGCATAGCAGACGCCTGCACAACCCACTCGCTGGGGCAGACACCAGCTGGAGGGGCAGGTCTGACCGCCCAGCTCCCGTCAGCGGGCTCAGCCCCAGGTCCCAGTGCACGGCACAGCCCCGCGGCGAGCGGCTCCCCTGGCAGCTTCCCCAGCAGGGAGTGCTCTCCCTGGGCCCTGGCTCAGCCCCACAGTGCCATCCACGCCGTGTCCTCGCTGGGGGCAGGAAGTGTCCGGGAAACACAGCGACCCCCCCTTGGCTGCAGCTGCTCCCAGGGCGAGGGGGCAGAGGCCTGCCCGGCCACGCTAACGCCAGGCGTGTGCTTGGCACGGGGCAGCTAACGCGGCATCTGGGTTTGTGACGCGGGTTAGCGGCCCCAATCCACCCCTGGCTGCCCTGCAGGCTTGGCCTTGTGCCCCACCGGCTGCAGGCCGCGCTGCTGGGTCTGCGCTGCTAGCGGGGCCAGAACACACCTGGGTTCCAGAGCAGCCCTACCCTGAGCTGCTGGAGGTGGGGCTGAGCACAGGTCCCCAGGGCCGCCCACGGAGCCAGCTCTGCCCCTTTCCTGCTGCAGGGAGGGCACAGGCCATGTTGTCCCTTGGCACATCCCGACGGGGGGAGCCTGGATACTCAGGGCTCCCTGCACGGCCAAGCGGGGACCCCGCAGCACCTCCACGGGCTAGCGGGGGGAAGGACTTCCTAGGAAGCTGCTCCGCAAGGAGCTGCCTGGGGCAGAGGGCCCTTCCCCATGGGGCAGACGGAGGGGCTGCTGGGGCACCCCCCCTCCTCTCCCTCCATTTCCCCCTACTGCCAGCATTCACCCCCCACACACACACCCCAGCCCCCTGTGCTTCTGTGGCGCACCCCCCTCCCCCCAACCCCCCTACTGCCAGCATTCACCCCCACACACACACAGCCCCAGCCCCCTGTGCTTCTGGGGCACACCCCCCTCCCTCCAAACCCCCTACTGCCAGCGTTCACCCCACACACACAGCCCCAGCCCCCTGTGCTTCTGGGGCACCCCCCTCCTCTCCCTCCATTTCCCCCTACTGCCAGCATTCACCCCCCACACACACACCCCAGCCCCCTGTGCTTCTGTGGCGCACCCCCCTCCCCCCAACCCCCCTACTGCCAGCATTCACCCCCACACACACACAGCCCCAGCCCCCGGTGCTTCTGGGGTGCACCCTCCGCCCCCCTACCCCCCTACTGCCAGCGTTCACCCCCCCCACACACACCCCAGCCCCCTGTGCTTCTGTGGCGCACCCCCCTCCCCCCAACCCCCCTACTGCCAGCATTCACCCCACACACACAGCCCCAGCCCCCCACCCCTCCTACTGCCAGCGTTCACCCCACACACACAGCCCCAGCCCCCTGTGCTTCTGGGGCACCCCCCTACTGCCAGCATTCACCCCACACACACAGCCCCAGCCCCCTGTGCTTCTGGGGCACCCCCCCCTCCCCCCAACCCCCCTACTGCCAGCGTTCACCCCCCCACCCAGCCCCAGGCCCCTGTGCTTCTGGGGTGCACCCCCCTCCCTCCAACCCCCCTACTGCCAGCGTTCACCCCACACACACAGCCCCAGCCCCCTGTGCTTCTGGGGCACACCCCCCTCCCTCCAACCCCCCTACTGCCAGCGTTCACCCCACACACACAGCCCCAGCCCCCTGTGCTTCTGGGGTGCACCGCCCCCCCTCCCCCCAACCCCCCTACTGCCAGCGTTCACTCCACACACACAGCCCCAGCCCCCTGTGCTTCTGGGGTGCACCCCCCTCCCTCCCCCCAACCCCCCTACTTGCAGCGTTCTCCCCACACACCCAGCCCCAGCCCCCCATCCCTCCTCCTGCCAGCATTCACCCCCCCCATTCTCCAGCCCCCCTGTGCTTCTGGGGCACCCCCTCTCCCTCCAACCCCCCTACTGCCAGCGTTCACCCCACACACACAGCCCCAGCCCCCTGTGCTTCTGGGGCGCACCCCCCTCCATCCCCCCAACCCCCCTACTGCCAGCGTTCACCCCCCGCACACAGCCCCAGCCCCCCTGTGCTGCTGGGGTGAGCCCCCGACCCCCGCACCTATCGAGGTGCCCCGTGCACCCCACCTGCCTGTGCCGCGTGCTGGGGGGCGCCCCCCTCCCCGGTCTATCCGGCACCCCCAGCCCGGGGCGCCGGGTCCCGCACTCACCTGCGCGGAGCCTCGCGGCGCTGCCGGGAGCCGGGCTGGGGGCTGCGGCGCTGCCGGGCGGCCCCGGGGGGCGGCTCCAGCCCAGGGACCTGCCCCACGCCGGGCACTGGCCGCCGCGCTCCCGGGGCGCAGCCCGACCCCCTGCCCGGCTCAGCGCTCGGGGCGCGGCGACCTGGGCTCGGGAGTCGGGACCACCGGGCCGGGGCTCGTGGTGCTGGGGGCAGCCCAGGGCACACGGGCTGCGGCCCCCCCGGGCATGGGCCCCGCCCAGTCAGCGCCCCGGCCCCCCCGGGCATGGGACCCCCCCAGTCAGCGCCCCGACCCCCCGGGCATGGGACCCCCCCAGTCAGCGCCCCGACCCCCCGGGCATGGGACCCCCCCCAGCCAGCACTCCGACCCCCGGGCAGCGCCCCGACCCCCCTGGGCATGGGACCCCCCCAGTCAGCGCCCCGACCCCCCGGGCATGGGACCCCCCCAGTCAGCGCCCCGACCCCCCGGGCATGGGACCCCCCCCAGCCAGCTCTCCGACCCCCGGGCAGCGCCCCGACCCCCCGGGCATGGGACCCCCCCAGCCAGCACTCCGACCCCCGGGCAGCGCCCCGATCCCCTGGGCATGGGCCCCGCTCAGTCAGCGCCCCGGCCTCCCCGGGCATGGGAACCCCGGCCAGCACCCCGATCCCCAGCCAGCACCCCCACCCCCCGGGCATGGGACCCCCCCAGTCAGCGCCCCGACCCTCCTGGGCATGGGACCCCCCAGGGACCCCCCTGGGCATGGGACCCCCGGCCAGCACCCCGGCCCCTGGGCAGCGCCCCGACCCCCCGGGCATGGGACCCCCCCCAGTCAGCGCCCCGGCCCCCCCAGGCATGGGACCCCCCCAGTCAGCGCCCCGACCCTCCTGGGCATGGGACCCCCCAGGGACCCCCCTGGGCATGGGACCCCCGGCCAGCACCCCGATCCCCAGCCAGCACCCCCCCCCCCCGGGCATGGGACCCCCCCCGTCAGCGCCCCGGCCCCCGGACAGCACCCCGACCCCCCTGGGCATGGGACCCCCCCCGTCAGCGCCCCGGCCCCCGGACAGCACCCCGACCCCCCTGGGCATGGGACCCCCCCAGTCAGCGTCCCGGCCCCCGGGCAGCGCCCCGACCCCCCGGGCATGGGACCCCCCCCAGTCAGCGCCCCGACCCCTGGGCATGGGACCCCCCCCAGTCAGTGCCACCGTGCCACGACCCCCGGGCATGGGACCCCCTGGCCAGAGAGCCCCAACCCCCAGCCAGAGCCCCAACCCTCCTGGGCATGAGACTCCTCCCCCATCAGCACCCTGACCCCTGGGCACGGGACCCCCCAGTCAGCGCCCCGACCCCCCTGGGCACGGGACCCCGGCCAGCACCCCGACCCCCCAGCCAGCGCCCTGATCCCCCAGCCAGCGCCCTGATCCCCCTGGGCATGGGACCCTGGACAGTGCTCTGACCCCCCCGGTAATGTAGTACAATAGCCCCCTGCCCGCTCCCGTGCACTGGTGGCCACAACTGCCCTGCAGCCAGAGAGGTGCAGAAACTGCACCTGGGAGCACCCGGGCGGCAGCAGGGGGAGTTGGGCCGCACCCCGGGCTGGCGCGGTTACTTAGCCAAGGGGAGCCGCGTTCACATGAGGGACCCTTGGATTTGGCTGCGCACCCGCCGCTCAGGCCAGCCCTGCCCCAGTGCTGGTGTAATGGGCCAGATCCCCACTGGTGTAACGCTGCATCGCTCCATTGGAGTCAATGGGCCAGATCCCCACTGGTGTAAAGCTGCATCGCCCCATTGGAGTCAATGGGCCAGATCCCCACCGGTGTAAAGCTGCATTGCCCCATTGGAGTCAATGGGCCAGATCCCCACTGGTGTAAAGCTGCATCGCCCCATTGGAGTCAATGGGCCAGATCCCCACCGGTGTAAAGCTGCATTGCCCCATTGGAGTCAATGGGCCAGATCCCCACTGGTGTAAAGCTGCATCGCCCCATTGGCGTTAATGGGCCTGACCCCACTGGTGTAACGCTGCATCGCCCCATTGGCGTTAATGGGCCAGACCCCACCGGTGTAACGCTGCATCGCCCCATTGGAGTCAATGGGCCAGATCCCCACTGGTGTAAAGCTGCATCGCCCCATTGGTGTAACGGGCCAGATCCCCACTGGTGTAAGGCTGCATCGCCCCATTGGCGTCAATGGGCCAGACCCCACCGGTGTAAAGCTGCATCACCCCACTGGTGTAACGCTGCATCGCTCCATTGGAGTCAATGGGCCAGATCCCCACTGGTGTAAAGCTGCATCGCTCCATTGGAGTCAATGGGCCAGATCCCCACTGGTGTAAAGCTGCATCGCCCCATTGGAGTCAATGGGCCAGATCCCCACCGGTGTAAAGCTGCATCGCCCCATTGGCGTTAATGGGCCTGACCCCACTGGTGTAACGCTGCATCGCCCCATTGGTGTCAATGGGCCAGATCCCCCTGGTGTAAAGCTGCATCGCCCCATTGGTGTAATGGGCCAGATCCCCCTGGTGTAAAGCTGCATTGCCCCATTGGAGTCAATGGGCCAGATCCCCACCGGTGTAAATCTGCATCGACCCATTGGCGTTAATGGGCCTGACCCCACTGGTGTAACGCTGCATCACCCCATTGGAGTCAATGGGCCAGATCCCCACTGGTGTAAAGCTGCATTGCCCCATTGGAGTCAATGGCCCAGATCCCCACTGGTGTAAAGCTGCATCGCCCCATTGGAGTCAATGGGCCAGACCCCAGCGGTGTAAAGCTGCATCGCCCCATTGGAGTCAATGGGCCAGATCCCCACTGGTGTAAAGCTGCATTGCTCCATTGGAGTCAATGGGCCAGACCCCAGCGGTGTAAAGCTGCATTGCCCCATTGGAGTCAATGGCCCAGATCCCCCTGGTGTAAAGCTGCATCACCCCATTGGAGTCAATGGGCCAGATCCCCACTGGTGTAAAGCTGCATTGCTCCATTGGAGTCAATGGGCCAGACCCCAGCGGTGTAAAGCTGCATCGCTCCATTGGAGTCAATGGGCCAGATCCCCACTGGTGTAAAGCTGCATCACCCCATTGGAGTCAATGGGCCAGACCCCACCGGTGTAAAGCTGCATCGCCCCATTGGAGTCAATGGGCCAGATCCCCACTGGTGTAAAGCTGCATCGCCCCATTGGTGTAACGGGCCAGATCCCCACTGGTGTAAGGCTGCATCGCCCCATTGGCGTCAATGGGCCAGACCCCACCGGTGTAAAGCTGCATCACCCCACTGGTGTAACGGGCCAGATCCCCACCGGTGTAAGGCTGCATCGCCCCCTGGGCTCTGCGCGAGGAAGGAGCGGGGCTCAGGCAGGGAGCAGGCGGCCCTGGGACCGGACCCGGGACACACACTCTCACTTCTCGGTGAGTGTGGGGGGTGACGGTGCCCTCGGGGTCCCTCTCCCGGGCCGGGCCGGGCCTGAGCAGGACATTCCAGGCTAGCCAAGGCCCAGGAGATGATGGAGGCAGCAGCGCCGCTGCTGGGGAAGCTCCCTTCAGCACCATTTGGCTCCCCAGCGGGGAGTGGGGGCAGAGCAGCCACATGGAGGGGGGCTGAGTCAGAGGCAACCCAGAAAATCCCATCGCCCATCAGGCCAGAGCCTGTTCCTGGCCCAGGGACGGAGACGAGCCAAGGGATTGGCCAGGAACCGAAGGAACTTGGTGCAAACTCGAGGCGGGAGGAAGGCAGCAGGCCTGGAGCTGCGGAGAAATGCCCCTGGGCACCTGTGGGTGGGCGGCCTGGGGCCCAGGAGAGCCAGATCCTGTGCCGTGCTCTGCCGGAGCCTTACCCCGTGACCGCGGGCATGGCCCTTAGTCTCTCGGCCCGTCTGCCCACCTCGAACCGGGGAGGAGGACGTGGGGCCCTGCACCTGAGCGGCGGTGGCACAGTGGAGCTGCGGCTGCTACCTGCAGGTCTGGAAGGCAAGATGTGGCTTGAAATGGCTGAATGGGGACCAGAGGCCCCTAAGGCAGAGCCCCCCCCAGCCTGAAACTGATGCCCCTGCCTCCGGTTCCTCAGAGAAAGCTGCATCGCCTGCCAGCAGAGCCAGTGACGGGCAAACGCGGCTCCAGGTCCTGAACGAACAAGGCTCTTCGCTGCCAAGGACTCCGCACTGAGCCGACCGGACGTTTCCTTCCTCTGGCACAACGAGCGGCCGCTGCGCAGGTCAGAGGGAGTCAAAGGGGCTCGTGCCTCCCTGCGCTTCTCTCTGACAGATGAAGGCAGCTGGTTATTTTTTCTGCCAATAGCTGGGATCAGACGACGGGGTCTGGATCACCCCAAAGTGCCCTGTTCTGTTCATTCCCATGGAAGCAGCAAGCCCAGGCAGGAGAAGACCGGACACAGGGCTGGATGGACCGTTGGTCTGACCCAGCAGGGCCATTCCTATTAGCGCTCCCCTTCCCCAGCAGCGCAGCCCCCACTGGGGGAATGGAGTGGGGAGGGGGGGTTTCTCCCAGAGCTGAGTAGCTGCAGGGCTCCCCCCCGGGAAGGCTGAGACCCACAGGCAGCAGCCATGTGCATTCATTCCCTCTACCTCTCAGGTAGGCAGCAGGCTGAGCATGGGCTCCAGGCACTGCCCTGAGCTCGGGCGCGATGCCTTGGGAGCAGGAGCAGGGCCCTGGGGACATGTGCCTGTATTTGTGTTTGCCTGGCACTGTCAGGCTGCTGCCTCGTGCTGCACGGTGCAGGTGCTCAGCGCTGTACATTGAATCCTCCATTGCCGGTTCATCAGCCACATCCCCCCAGGCTGGGGAGCTGATGGCGGCCAGGTCACAGCAGGGTACAGGGGAATCCCCCAGTGCCAATGGTACCTCTGGAGCTCAGAGCAGTGCAGACAGCACCACTGCAGGGCTGGACAGAAACAAGCAGGGAGGTGTCTGGCAGCCTGTTCTTCTCACCTTTGCAGAGAGGTCCTCGCTCTCTGGGCCTGGCGCATCCTCCACCACAGCTCCCCCGTCACTGGGTGCTTGGCACAGGGAAAAGCAGCAGAGCCGAGGGCACCCACGAGCGGTCACTGAAAACCCCAGTGCAGCAGGAAATCTTCCCACGCTGGGACACCCAGACACAGGAATTGGAAATGTCCGAGGTTTTGTCGGAGAGCAGGGCAGGACGGGTGGTCAGCCGCAGACACGTCCCTCAGTTCCTGATGCCAGTGTCCCCAGTCTGCCTTCCCTGCAGCCCCCCAGTGCAGCCCCCCAGTGTGGGGAAAACAAGGCAGAAGAGGCCAAGATCATTTTAATTGTGCTGCTCGGCCCAGCAGGGATCTGCCCGACACGGCTGGCTCAGCAGGACAGCTGGGGGAGTCCATCCTCCACCCCAAACCCTCCCCACCGCACCGCCCGGCGATGGCGCTCTGGTGGACCCAGAGCTCCTTTCCCTGCTGCCGGGAATGCTAGAAAACTCTCCTGGGAAAAGGCCCGTTTTAAAGGGGACGCAGTTCACCACGTGGCGGATGACAATACGAAATCCCCCACGAGGCCCTGCTCCAGCTCAAAGGCGCAGGCCTGGTGCTTTCTTCCATGAAGGTCCATCTTTCAGCCACGTCCTCAGCCTCCCACTCTCCCTGACAACACGGGTTTAAGAGCCTAAGAACATTTACCCTCCTCGTAAAGGCCCAGCACCCTCTTGGGAGCGTACGTTAGTGCACCCCCGTTTAATGACGCAGCCGTGGGAGCCAAGGGGCTAACGTGCTGCATGCGTCACCGCAGCCTTTCCATCGCAGCGGCACTGCGAGGTGTGAGAGGGGTTATGGGCATTAGGGCAGAGCCCCTCTGCACAGGGAGTTTCTCCTGCAGTACTTACAGATTTCCCCATCACCCAGACTAGAGAAGCTTTCCTGTGTGTTCCGCTAAGCGTCACGCACCCAAAGGGGCAGCTAAACTGCTTCCCCGGGACATGTGACCTGGGACTGAGCATTCAGCCAGGCACGAGAACGACTGGTCTCTCACGCAGCGCACAGCGGCGGTCAAAAAAGCAAACAGGATGTTAGGAATTGTTAAAAAGGGGATAGAGAATAAGACGGAGAATATCTTATTGCCCTTATATAAATCAATAGTACGCCCACATCTCGAATACTGTGTACAGATGTGGTCTCCTCACCTCAAAGAAGATATACTGGTATTAGAAAAGGTTCAGAGAAGGGCAACTAAAATGATGAGGGGTTTGGCGAGGGTCCCATATGAGGAGAGATTAAAGAGGCTGGGACTCTTCAGCTTGGAAAAGAGGAGACTAAGGGGGGATATGATAGAGGTCTATAAAATCATGAGTGATGTGGAGAAAGTGGATAAGGAAAAGTTATTTACTTGTTCCCATCAGGGGCGGCTCTAGGAATTTGGCCGCCCCAAGCACGGCGGCATGCCGCAGGGGGGCGCTCTGGCAGTCGCCGGTCCTCCGGCTCCGGTGGACCTCCTGCAGACGTGCCTGCAGAGGGTGCGCTGGTCCCGCGGCTCTGGTGGAGCATCCGCAGGCACGCCTGCGGGAGGTCCACCCGAGCTGCGGGACCAGCGAACCCTCCGCAGTCATGCCTGCAGGAGGTCCACCGGAGCCGGAGGACCGGCGACTGGCAAAATGCCGTCCCAAGCGCGCACTTGGCGCGCTGGGGTCTGGAGCCAGCCCTGGTTCCCATAATACAAGAACTAGGGGTCACCAAATGAAATTAATAGGCAGCAGGTTTAAAACAAATAAAAGGAAGTTCTTCTTCACGCAGCGCACAGTCAACTTGTGGAACTCCTTGCCTGAGGAGGTTGTGAAGGCTAGGACTATAACAATGTTTAAAAGGGGACTGGATAAATTCATGGTGGCTAAGTCCACAAATGGCTATTAGCCAGGCTGGGTAAGGAATGGTGTCCCTAGCCTCTGTTTGTCAGAGGATGGAGATGGATGGCAGGAGAGAGATCACTTGATCATTGCCTGTTAGGTTCACTCCCTCTGGGGCACCTGGCATTGGCCACTGTCGGCAGACAGGACACTGGGCTGGATGGACCTTTGGCCTGACCCAGTCTGGCCGTTCTTATGTTCTTAGGTTCGCATGCTGAGACTGAGAAGGGGCAGGACCCCAGGGACTATGGACAAAGGGGTTCACATTAGCGGCCATCCCCCTTCCCCAGGGCTCAGACACCCCCCTCGCATTGGGGTGGGGTCAGTAGAGCCAGGCCTCTCGGGGGGGGGGGGATCTGTCACACCCCGAGAGACGGCGCTATGCCGGTGTACGCTCCCAGCGGAGACCAGCCCTCAGGCAGCACCTTCCACAGCAGCACCGGGGGCTGGTTCCCCTGGGCAAAGGCTGACTTGGGGGGTCTGCACCCCTCACATAGCTGTGAGCCTTGGGAATGGAGGTTTCTGAAGCGCACCCCCAAAGCCCTGAGGAAGGCAACATGGAGTCTGGGGCTGACGGAAGCGCCAGGCTGGTTCCCCCCCTCCCCGGTATTTGCTAACATGCAAATTAATCTGTTCCCGCCCTCTCCAAGCCAATGACTGGCCACCTGGCATGCGATTGCCACTGGGCTGCGATGCCGCCTGGCTGGAGGCGCTGGCTCGGCCTTTGGGCGAAACCTGCTTCCCGCTCCCAGCCCGGCTGGTGAAACACAGGTTAGTTCCAGGTTTCCTTTATATTTGCATGGGCCCGCGGGGGGGGTATCGTCCCGACACCAGGGTATTAACGAGCAGCAGGTCATTAGCTCTCAAGCGATTAATGAGCTGGGCTACACTGGACTGGTCAGACCGGCCGAACCTCACTGCAGCTGCCAGTGAGCCCATTGGGGACGGGGTTCACCGCCCTGCCTTTGCCAGAGCCGGGATTCTAAGCAGGCCCTGAGGAGGTGGTGGTGACCCAGGGTGGTGTCAATACGGGGCCACGTGAGGAAATTGCTGGTTTCCGGCTGCTTTTTCAACACATACAAAAGTCCATACAAAACACTCCACTGAAAGACCGTTACGATGGTCACAAAGTCAAACACTCAACACTTACGAAAGGGCACAATGAAGGTTGCCTGTGCAGCCTTAACCTGTGTCCCGTGTGCACCTGTGTCATGACAGTCCACAATGACATGGTCACACGCTGTTCTCCCCCAGAGCCCGCCTCTGGCAGGGCACAGGCTGGGCCTGCTCCGGGGCAGGCCTGTAGGACCTGCCTCGTTTGCTGCAGCCACTGGCTGTGCCGTGAGTGAGGCAGGGACTGCAGGAGGAGGAAGGACGATCCCGCAGTCGAATGCTGCCCTGGAGCCTGTCCCTGCCTCTGCCACAGAGTTCCTGTGAGACGCTGGGCACGTCACTTAATCAAGCTTTCCCCTGGGAGTTACTAACTGTGTGCGCCCCTGGGCTCTGAAACACGCTGCGGATGTGCTGCAGCTGAAATCAATAGCGCTGGGCTTTGTATAACGAACGTGCTGCAAGGCGACAGATTCGGAAGAAGTCAGGTACTCGGTGCCTCAGGGGCACCCAAACTTAGTGGATATTTTTGGCTGGAAGCTCCAGGTCTCAGGCCTCCGTCTCTACAATGGAACTTACCCCCCACCCCCCCATCTCATCTCACGGGGGCTGTGACAATAAATCAGAGCGTGGGCACTGCTGGGATCCCACCGTGGTAAGCACCACAGAGGAAAGAGTATTTCTGTCTTCGGAGCAGGGTTCAGACAGGGGACAAGACGTAAGGCGGGCGGGCGGGGGGGGGGCAGACTGAACAACGAGGGGAAAACAGCCCCGAGTAGCTGTTCATTCAGTGAGACCGTCCCTCCTGCGCACGGAACGAGACGGCGAGTGGCAGAAAACCGGTGCGTGCTCGTGTCCTTGCAGGCAGTGATAACGCTAATGCGCCAGGGGACGCGTGCGAGGGCTGCACAGGCAGGCTTCATCCCAACATTTCCTGACTTGTGAGCACCGGAATTTGCAACCTCACTAACGTGCTTTTAACACAGTCTGTGTTTCGATCTCTCACGTCTCACACCATGGGGACTGTTCCCACAGAGAGGTGACAAGCCCGAGGGGACCCTCCGGGGCGGGCTAGAGGCGGGAGATGAGGAGAACAGAAGCTCGCAGAGTCACAGCACGGGAACAAGGGGATACTCCATTAAATTAAAAGGGGGCAATTCAAAATGGATATAAGGAAGCCCTGTGGAACTCACTGCCACAGGAAGTCACCACCATCAAGAATTTAGCAAGATTCAGAGAGGACTGGGCAGCCCCAATCTCCAGAGCGCTCAGATGGGTAACACAATTTGGGCAGGGATATTAACCTCCTGCTCCAGGGCTCGAGCCGATCTCTATCGATTCGAGACCAGGATCAGACCTAACGGGGTGAAGGGCTGATTATTCCACTGCTGGGCTCTTGCCCCCTCCTCTGAAGTGGCTAGTGGTGGCCACTGGAAAAGACAGGGCTGGGCGAGATGGACCTCGGCTCTGATCCCGACCCGCAGTCCCTGTGTTCCTGCGGGCCCCCGACGAGACAGACAGAGAGGGGCCCTGAACTCCCAGATGCTCCTTGCCCTGCGCACAGCACTGATCCATAACGATGAGACTCAAGAACCTTCTCCTTTTTCTCCCTTTGAGTTAAGGAGGCTCCGTTCCCTTCTGGACCCTCCTCGTCGGGGGTTACGTCAGTCCCCCCGGTATGGCAGAACCCCCCTTCCCAGTCCCCTGCTCACTGGTATGGGACGTTCCTCCTGTCCAGTCGCGGATCAGCGTCCCCAGGGAGGGGCATGAGCTCAGAGCCCTCAGAACAGGAGCCCTGCCGACAGGGCTGGCTCCAGGGTTTCTGCCGGACTGAGAGACCCGACGCCAAATAGCCCGATGTGCCGCCCCTTCCCCTTGGCCGCCCCAAGCACCTGCTTGCTGAGCTGGTGCCTGGAGCTGGCCCTGCCTACTGAGCCAGGCCTCCCCCCGCCCCCAGCACTATCCCAGACTGCCTGCAGCATGGGCCGAGCAGTGCTGCTTGTGTTCCTTTCCTGTGCCCAGACCTGCCGGGCACAAGCTGGGGGTAAGAGCCCAACAGATTCGAGGCCTCATCTTTAGCATGCACCTTTCCAAACTGCTCGTCAGCTCGCGGGACACCCCAGCAATAACCATCTAACGCCTCCCTCCTCGTGAGCCCTTCTCAGGGCGTCTGGAACTCACCTGCACAGCCCGGAGTCCAGCCCACAAAATCCCGCGGGTGAGCAGGTCTTCACAATCCGCCCTCCTCGCGTGCGGTGCGGCTCCCTGGCAGCCTTCCGCCCGTCAGGCCAGCCCCAGGCTCCAGCAAAACATCCTCTTCCTCTTGCCCTTCCTCTGTCCCCTTCTCCCACCTCGGGCTCAGGCCGCTCCCACCGGAGACCCCGCTGGGCGTGGGCCGTACTGGCCTCAGAGGTTTGGCTTCTTTTCCTGAGGTGCCCGAGGCGTCGCCTCACTGTCTGGTGTGACGGGCAAGGCCAGATGGTGTGACAAAGTGGGGGAGTTTCTTGTTTTTCCTTGTTTCCTATGGGGGATTTTCTTGGTTTTCCTATGGTTTGCGGGCACAGGGGGTGGGACTCACTTTCCCTAGGTGCTACAGGTTTAACGAGGTGATGGGAGAGGGAGTTGGTTGTTACAGAGGACCGGGGAGGGAACTTGGGACCCCAACCACTGGTGTTACAGCTCAGAGAGATGCAGCTCCAGGAGGTGGAGGCATGTGATGTTGTGAGTGTAATACAATATCTCCTTGAAAGGTGACAGGGCCAGAAGGAGTTAATTACCTCCCAGGCTGACCTGCCCCAGGGCCGAACTGCAGAGACTGGTTAGGAAGATCTGTAAATGACCAGAGCTTTGAAATGCAGCCGGCATTGTTAGAGGTAGAAGGGGAGGGGTTTGCTCAGGGCTTGGGATGTCAGCAAACAAGTCTTGTCTATTGCTAGAGCTTTGATTCAAAGATCAAAACAGGAATATTAACATTTAGGAAGACACTTGAGGGAAATAGTGTTTTAGTCTATATGCAGGGCCAGTGCAAGGAAGTTTCGTGCCCTAGGCCCCCCCCAGGTTCCCCACCCCCCCATCAAGGGAGGCCCCCCCGCAGCAGCTATCCCCCCCCCCCCGGCAGCTAACCGCGCCCGGGGAGACTCCCCCCGACCCTTCCGGCTTGGGAAACCAACACAGCCCAGGCCTTCGGGGGGGGGGGGGGAGGGTCAGCTGCCACCCCAGAAGTGAGGTCGTCAGTGGCAGGGAGACCCGGGCCTCCTCTACTCCACTGGGTCCCAGCCCTGGGCCTTAACAGTGGAGGGGAATCCTGCCAAAACACGCTGACTCACTCTCCGGCAGGAAAACCACTGAAGTCTAGTTCTTCAGGACTATTTCCTACCAGTCTGGGTGTAGGGCTCTGTATCCAAAAGTCATTGGTCTCCCTGGGGCACTCGTCTGAGGGCGGGTCCCGGCCGCTCCGTCCGCGGGGCGCTCGCCTGACGGCTGGTCCCGGCCGCTCCGTCCGCGGGGTGCTCGCCTGACGGCCGGTCCCGGCCGCTCCGTCCCCGGGGCGCTCGCCTGACGGCTGGTCCCGGCAACTCCGTCCGCGGGACGCTCGTCGGACGACAGTCCCGGGTGCTCCGTCCTCAGGGCGCTCGCCTGACAGTGGTTCCCGGCAGCCCCGTCCCCGGGATGCTCGCCTGACGGCAGTCCCGGCAACTCCGTCCGCGGGGCGCTCGCCTGACAGTGGTTCCCGGCCGCTCCGGCCGCGGGGTGCTCGCCTGACGGCTGGTCCCGGCCGCTCCGTCCGCGGGGCGCTCGCCTGACGGCTGGTCCCGGCCGCTCCGTCCGCGGGGTGCTCGCCTGACAGTGGTTCCCGGCCGCTCCGTCCGCGGGGTGCTCGCCTGACAGTGGTTCCCGGCCGCTCCGTCCGCGGAGTGCTCGCCTGACAGTGGTTCCCGGCCGCTCCGTCCGCGGGGTGCTCGCCTGACGGCTGGTCCCGGCCGCTCCGTCCGCGGGGTGCTCGCCTGACGGCTGGTCCCGGCCGCTCCGTCCGCGGGGTGCTCGCCTGACGGCTGGTCCCGGCCGCTCCGTCCGCGGGGTGCTCGCCTGACGGCCGGTCCCGGCCGCTCCGTCCACGGGGTGCTCGCCTGACGGCTGGTCCCGGCCGCTCTGTCCGCGGGGCGCTTGCCTGACGGCCGGTCCCGGCCGCTCCGTCCCCGGGGTGCTCGCCTGACGGCTGGTCCCGGCCGCTCCGTCCGCGGGGTGCTCGCCTGACGGCTGGTCCCGGCCGCTCCGTCCGCGGGGTGCTCGCCTGACGGCTGGTCCCGGCCGCTCCGTCCGCGGGGTGCTCGCCTGACGGCTGGTCCCGGCCGCTCTGTCCGCGGGGCGCTTGCCTGACGGCCGGTCCCGGCCGCTCCGTCCGCGGGGTGCTCGCCTGACGGCTGGTCCCGGCCGCTCCGGCCGCGGGGTGCTCGCCTGACGGCAGTCCCGGCAACTCCGTCCGCGGGGCGCTTGTCGGACGACAGTCCCGGGTGCTCCGTCCTCAGGGCGCTCGCCTGACAGTGGTTCCCGGCAGCCCCGTCCGCGGGGCGCTCGCCTGACGGCTGGTCCCGGCCGCTCCGGCCGCGGGGTGCTCGCCTGACAGTGGTTCCCGGCCGCTCCGGCCGCGGGGTGCTCGCCTGACGGCAGTCCCGGCAACTCCGTCCGCGGGACGCTCGTCGGACGACAGTCCCGGGTGCTCCGTCCTCAGGGCGCTCGCCTGACGGCCGGTCCCGGCCGCTCCGTCCCCGGGGCGCTTGCCTGACGGCCGGTCCCGGCCGCTCCGTCCCCGGGGCGCTCATCGGACGACAGTCCCGGGAGCTCCTCAGGGCACTCATCGGACGGCAGTCCCGGCAGCTCCGTCCTCAGGGCGCTCGTCTGATGGCCGTTCCCGGCAGCTCTGTCCGCGGGGCGCTCGCCTGACGGCCGTTCCTGGCAGCTCCTCGGGGCACTCGTCGGACAGCGGTTCCTGGCAGCTCCATCCTCGGGGCACTCGTCGGACGGCGGTTCCTGGCAGCTCCTCGGGACACTCGTGTGTCTCCTCCAGCTGCAGGGCACAGCTCCATTCGGGGGCAAGTCCAGGATCCTATTGAGATCCCAGCTCCCTTGAAGAGACGTCTGCTCCCTCCAGGGCTCTCCTTTTACACTGCCTGTCCCGCGCCGGTGTGGGGGTGCATTTAGCTCTGCCCAGGGGGAGCGTAGTGGTCCCTCACTCTCCAGTCTGGAGGGAAGCCACTTCGCCTCACTACAGCCAGGAACACACAAATACATGTCCCCTGGGCTGATGCAACAGGCTAGGGCCATTCTACAGCTCCCACGGTCTGGCCCATCTCAGTGTAACACCTTTCTGAGGTTTCCGTTTTAAACACAAAATATAACTTGATCCCCCAAAGATGCCACATGCAGTTGCAATATCTGTCCCAGCAACTGCTACAGAAAATGCCTGAGTCTGAGCTGGCTGGGAGCTGGAGCAGGGTAAGGAAGGGGCAGAGGCTGGAGGTGGGTGAGGGTGGCTCAGGCCTCCCCCTTTCATCCCTTCCAGGTCCCAGTGCTGCCGTCATTCCCAGGCACAGGGGAGTAGACAGGATGTTTGCCAGGCTATTTTCAGTGGCATTGATTTGGAGACGCCAGTTGCAGTAATGGATGCAGCCCTGTCTGAGCAAAGATTCTGTTCCCACCCAGCCACCGCCGGGGAAACACACTCGAGGGGCTGCTTCCCCCCGGGCGGTTAGAGAGCCTGCACCATGGGGTTTGCCCCCGCCACCCTGGACAGCGCTGTGTGTTCCAGCAGGTAGCTAGGGAGTTCCCGGCCCCCAGGAGTTCCCATATCCCTAGGAACTGGTTCAGGGTGTTCCCATGGCTCTGGCTGCAGTATCTTCTTTCATTCCCATTCCTCTTTGTGGTGGATTGAGGACTGTGCCAGAATTTAAGCTGTTGCTTTAAGAGCTGGGTTCCCCCACCCCAACCTTTCCAGATCCTGCCTGCAGGCTTGCGTGCTCTATAGCAAAGCATTCGATTGGAATCAGTCTGAAAAGAGCCAGTTCAAAGCAGGGAGGAGGGGGTGAGCTGTGCCTCTCTGTAGGGAGCAGCCTGTTTTGTTTCTCTCTGCTTTAGGGTTCTTGTGCGTTTTGACTTATAAGAAATAGGGTCACATTGCAACCGTCCAGCACAAGTATTTTGTGTTTGTAAGCTATTTTTTCTAGTTGTACACTCATTTCACCGTCATCCCAGTTCCCCCTCCCTGGCTGCATCAGGCTGTCTGACACATGGTGACTTCTCTCCTATAGATCATGCCCTTCGGCAGTGATGTTCCCCCTAGGAGAACCATCCCATCAGGCATCAGTTGGGTCCCTGAAGGATGAGCTGCCGGTCAGTATCAGCATTTGAGCCTTGTGTCCATCTCCTGACGCTCGTGTATAAATTCATGCCCATTTTTAATTCCGACTACTGCTTTCCAGAACGTCGGCACTCTCCCCCCAGGGCAGGGTCTGTGAGCCCTCAGCCAACACGATGGCCTCCATGGGACACCGCCAACTCAGGAACCTCTGGCACGAATGGCTGGCGCGTGGTCAATTAGCACCTACCACTGTTAGTTCTTCCTTGAATTTATTTTTAATTATCCCTTGTCCTATTAGCATCATTGGGAAGCGGAGGCCCTGACTCCGGGAGGAGAGGCACACGGAAAGGGAGGGAATGCCACCCCCCCCGAGGGTAATGCTCCACAAGGGCAGAGTTTGGAGTTTAATGTACCTACCCCACATCATTCGGAAGCTTAGTTGCTGGGCCTTTAGCTGAGCTATGATGTGGAGCTGCCAACTGGTGCTGTAGGTCTGTTGCTGAGGAGAAACACTGGTCCCCCAATGAGCAAGTGTCAGGGTTGTACAGTTCCAGAACCTCACTGCAACACGACTCTGACGGCAGTTTTCACTGTTTAAGTTCATTTCACCCCCTCTTGTGGTGTTTATTAGTCATAGCTACCCCCAGCGATGCATTACGAGATTGGGGTTGGGTTTGCATGGGCAAGTTTGTGTTGTTTTCCAGAAATCCTGAAGCTGTTTAGCATGCAGCAAAAATGGCAAATAGCAACATGTTGCAATATACTAACATGAAATGTTTTCACATCCCATATTCTGAATTGTCATCAGCGTGTCTCACAAGGGAGCAATAGTTTTTTATATTTTCAATTGAAATTTGCTGACCGGCTCTCTCAGTGAAACGTGCCCCAGGGCCCGGCAATCGCTGCGCAGTGGTAGATATGAATTGCTCCTGTAATGCTTCTGTACAGACAATCTAGCTGCCTGGTAGAACGTTTCAATGTGTAATTGCCTAGCATGCAATAACAGCCTTTGAAATAGTCTAAAAACTGGCTTTTGAATTCCGTGACATGCACAGTTCAGTGTTAGAGACAACACTGTGCAGCTTCGATCAAAGTGCTCACTACGAAAAAATGGCAGTTTGGATACTAACATATCGAGCTAACGTAGCACAAGTCTGGTGTGACGTTATTGATATAAATTGGGACCATATAGAACATGGGTTGCAACCAAGGTCCTGTAGTGGCACCAAATCTTAAGTAAAGGGGGTCATATAAGGTGTCTAAGACCAGGTTCTGGGTTGCTGGTTAGGATTATGCTGTCTGTATGTCTGTGTATCATTTTGTAGTTGAAGTTATAAGTATTGGCTCTGTACTGTCTGTATTTTGTATTATGCTCTGCTTCTGGGAAATATCCCAGACAAGCTGGTGTTAGCCCTGCCTAGCTGGCTTGATGGCCCATTAAGGACCATCAGCTACACAATTGACCCATGGAGAGAAGGCAGACACGCCTTGTGACTCAGCAAAGTGCAGGGACTTGTCCATGTGACTCCAGACTCCATTTTGCTGTAATTTTCCACAGTGAGGACAAAGAGATTCTTACACCTGGAAAAGTCTATATAAGGCTGATGCATCATCTCCATCTGGTCTTCAATCCTGCTTCTGCCCTCTGGAGGGACTTTGCTACAAACTGAAGCTCTACACAAGGGACTGAATGACCCATCCCAGCGGGGGATGTTCCAGAGACTTAATTTGAACCTGCAGTTTACTCCATCACTGCTGCAAGCCTGAACTAAGAACTTTGCCATCACTGTATGTAATTGATTCCATTTAACCAATTCTACCTCTCATCTCTACCTTTTTCCCTTTGTAAATAAACCTTTAGATTTTAGATTCTAAAGGATTGGCAACAGCGTGATTTGTGGGTAAGATCTGATGTGTATAGAACCTTTTCCTTTTATTGGGGTGAACCTTTTCCTTTTATTGGGGTGTTGGTTTTCATAACCATTCATCCCCAGGACGAGTGCACTGGTGGTGATGCTGGGAGACTGGAGTGTCTAAGGAAATTGCTTGTGTGACTTGTGGTTAGCCAGTGGGGTGAGACCAAAGTCCTTTTTGTCTGGCTGGTTTGGTTTGCCTTAGAGGTGGAAAAACCCCAGCCTAGGGCTGTGACTGCCCAGTTTAAGCAATTGGTCCTGAATTGGCACTCTCAGTTGGGTCCCGCCAGAATCGCTCCGTCACGGAGACTTGTACACAGTGAAAAATGGCGGTAGTGATGGTGGTAACGTTAGCAACATACGTTGGGAACTCCACCCCGCAGGGAAGTTACGGTCTATGAAGACATGGAGGATACAAGCTCCTTAGAGCTTAGACTCTCCACAAACTTTGAAAAATGTGTTCTTTTGTCAAGAAAATCCAAAGAATGCCAAACACCACCAGTGCTGGGCAGAATTCGGTGCTGCTGGCAGCAGAAGGCAGGAGAGATGAAGTGTACTGATGGCTATTGGATGAGTTGTCTAGGTCAGAGGATTTGCCATCAATGCTCCCGCATGAGAGCTGTGTCCAGAAACACACACACACGTCGAAGTTGGTGCATTTCAGAGTTGTCTTGAACCCAGGAAAGAAAAAGACACTAAATCAGAGACTGTGTTTATCTGCTTCTCTAGCTACCCCAGCAAGCCCGTCCTCCCAAGCCTGGGCCGGTTGCATTGTTTGCTTGAGAAAAACAAAACAGACAAGAAACTTCCTAAAATAGAAACCATTGAGACAGCACCAATCGAGAGAAGGCAGCACTCAGAAGAGATGATGTCACGTTGCGCAGAAGATCTGTGAAGACTTGATTGCTAAGGATGCAGTTTATCACTCATTTGCCTTTCTTCCCACTTGAGTAAAAGTAATCAAAGCAAAACCAGCTAGTTACAGTACAATGGTCACCTTATGACACTGCATATTGTCAGCTGATTGAAGAGCTAGACAATGATCTTATGTACACCACCACGAAGGCTCTTCTCCTGTCCAAGGGGCTACACAGATGGGAAGCCCTGCACTGGCCTCAGCTGCACACAGCACAAGCTATTCCAGGCAAGATTAGAAAAACACGGTGGTTCTGCAATTTCGTTCCATGCACAGCATGGACAAGGCAAGTCTACCTTTGCTCTAGGCAGCACAGTAACATCATCGGATCCTATCCTAGCCGCTAGCAAACTGAACCTGGCACGTAAGTCATCCAGGAGTTTGGTGGATGTTCTGGTGAGGGAGCCAGATGAGCCACTTTCAAATGACCAAGTGGTTTGTATAACCCCGCTTCCATCCTTCAGGCTGAAAGAGCCAAAATGAAGCCTCTGTATATTATTCAAAGCAGGTATTTGTAGTTTACTACTTTTGTCTCCAGCTGGTGCAGGAGTCAGTCCTTTGGTTGGTAGATAAAGGGGCACAACGGTCAGCCAGCAACGAGTACCAGGCTTCAGGAGACAGTCAGAGAAGGTGTCTCAAGTGCGGAGCACCTCCCATCAACAGTTCCAGAAAAATCGCCCCACTGCACAGGCGCCTTGCTGCTCAGCCCCCCAGGAGTTTGGGCCTCGCAGTTTAATTGACAGACTGCACGTCCATGGGTCTGCATCAGTTATGATGAGCTGAGATAGTTCATCAGCAGGGCTGCAAAAACTGCAGTGGACAGACTCCAGGGAGGTGTGTGTCACAGGGCACGTTGCTCACCGCCAGACGGGTGCCCCCTGTCCACGGCTTGCACACGGTCACTGCATCTGCCTGCAGTCCCTCTCGCACCCTCTTTGCAACTCAGCCCTCCAGCCGTGTCACCATCTGTGCTCCTGCCTTCTGGGGAATAGCACTGCAGTCCAGCCGTCCAGCCACTTCCCCAGTGACACGTTGGGGGAGACACCCAGGCCCATCCACTCCTCTGGGTCCCAGCCCAGGGACCCTGTAGATGGCCGCCACATGCTGTGTCCCTTCCAATTGCTGCAGCCCCAGCACCTTCTTCACTCTGGCCTCAGGTCCTCAGCCTGCCAGCCCTAGCCACCAGCCAGGAGCTCCCTCTCGCTCCCCAGGTCCCTGCCAGCAGCTGCTCTGTCCATGGTGCTGCACAACTCTCAGCCTGCTAGAGACAGTCCTGACTCCTTCAGCTCCCAGCAGCCACTGACCACCTCTGGCCCAGCAGCTTCTTTTATGTGAGTCCACTGAGCCCTGATTGCTTGCTCCCGGCAGCCCTTTCCTGATAGGCTCCGCCCAACACAGCCTCTCTAGGCTTGGAGGACTCACCTCCACTGCTCCCACCCAGGATTAACCCCTTTTACACTTATGTGGGGGAGACATCCCATCTCAGCGTGTTCATTCCAAATGGAATTGTCCAACGTCCTGCTGGCATCAAGCTCACCCAGGAAGGAGACGCTAGCGCTCATGGACAGCAAGAACGGCTTCCATTCAATGGCCAGAGCAGCATGTCCAGAGCAGCCTGCAACGTTAGCCCAGCCTCATGGGAACCACTGAGGCACTGCCTCTTCCCAGCCAATCAGAGGCGCTTGTGCGGGGTGCAGCGGGTGAAGCTGGGGCATCCCCCGCGCTCTCAGCAGAGATCGGAATAATGAACAAGATGCCGATAACGATGTTGACTAGAAATGTCACCAGTGCGATCACATTTCAATGATCCCCCTACACACCCGCAGTTTGTTTTGTTTGACTGTTGCTGTGATGCTTTGAGGTCACAAAGAAATCCAGTTGTGTGTCTCATCATAAACAGTCATTAAAAGTAACAGAAACAAAGGGAAACATTTCAAAGTGGTAATTTTAACATGTTGATGGGTCACCGTTGATCCCTGTTTCTATGGTAACGACACCCCTTGACAGCTCCACATCCCTCATCGTAAAGTAGACGTAATGAACTTTCGAGTGACATGAGGTGGGTGTAGGGAGGGGGTGCACTATGTCACCCGAATCGGTGGAGTCTGCTCGTCCCATCCCAATGGCATCAGAACTGGCAGCCGGCGACAGTCACTCATTTTCCTCCAGGCCTGTGCTGGGCTGTCACGGGGGCCTGTACTCACCGCTGGGGCTCCTCCGGGGAGTAGCGCCGCTCGGTCTGATTCCCCCAGCTGGCTCTCGTTCGCACTGTGGGGCCCCCTCTCGGGTGATCTGTCTCAGGCCATCTTCCGTTCTGCTGCCCAGATTGCACCACTTCCCCTGGCCTGCTGCTCTGGGTTCCAGCTCCGGGACCCTCAAATCAGCAGCCAGGGTCGGCTCCATCCCAAACCTCCTTTTCCTACTCGCCTACCAGGCTTCCTCCTCCACCATGGCCTGGGTGCCCCCTGCCCTCAGGGCCCGGATCCCAGGGCTTTGGCTCTCCCCCGGGTGTTCTCCTTTCCCTCTCTGCAAGTTCCCCCCGCATCCCCCTTCTGCTGCCAGCGCCCGGCTTTACCTCAGTCCCGCCTGCTCCATCGTCAAGCAGGGCTGCTTAGGCCAGTTCCCCTCAGGTGTGGCCTGTTTGCAGCCCATGAACCCCTTTCTAGGCTAGTGGGGTGAACACCCCAGCACAGGGGTGTCCAAGGCTGGTGGGGTGCACTAGCAGATGGGCCCAGCATTCCCACCCCGCTAATGATCGCCGACCTCCTCCTCTCCCCTCACCGGTTCACCGAGCCTGGATCAGAGGCTTGTGCTGGCTGACTCTGCCTAGTCCTGGGTCCCGCTGCCCAGAGAAGAAACAATCTCTCATCCCGATGGCACGTTTGTGCCTCACAATTCCAGTAACGGCGACCAGGATATTACTGTGGCTCCTGCATACCGGCACCTGAGCATCACTCCCTCTAACGGGACAGACTCTCCAAGAGCCGTTTAAATCCCTCCCAGCACGTCCGGGCACATGGGGCGCAGGGTCCGGCTGCCACTCACCACGGGGTTCTGCGTTCACGGGGCTGGGAGAATGGCTGTTGCAGGTCACTCCAGTGCCTGAGCACGGGACTGGGGCTCTCCCCGGTGGGAAAGGCAGCCAGGGAGGGCTACAGCTGGGGCCATTAACTGACCCTGGTGTTGTGGGGCTGCAAAGCTGGTTTAATGGGCCAGTGAGAAGCGTGGAGGAGGCCGGAGCACGTCACACTGTCCGTGCAGGGCGGCAGGACTCTAAACGGGCAGCCAGAGGCACCAGCAGGTGCAAACGGAGCCATTTCCAGCGCAGCAGGTCGTGCTGCAGCCTGAGGAGAGGAGAATACAGTGCAGGCCGTCAGAGCAGCCCGGCTGAGCTGTGAGGCCAGCGGGTCACTGCCTGCTGCTCTCAGCTGTCACACAGGGTCTGAACATCGCCCATTGGCCTCCCTGGGCAGCGAGGACACGGGCACACGAAGGGTGAGTTGATGGGATGCTCGTGAGCTAGGGTCCCCACACGCCAACAGGTCTGGGAACACGGTCTGGTCTGACCTGCCACCCGTTAGCTAAATAGGGTGCAGTTAACAGGGCCTGGAGAGAGGAACCCGGCTACTGATGGGGCAGGGAGGGGTACCACCGCCCAAGGCTGTACCCAGTGAGGGATTACAGCCCATCACGGTGCTGGGGGAGACTGGGCCACAGAGAGCGAGCAGTGGCAGAGCGGGACGGAGCCACCTGCCCAACCCAGCCCTGGGTGTCCACTACAGAGCCGGGCTGGGCCTGGGGGTGACAATTTATACAGCACATTTCCCCAGCCTCAGAGCACTGAGCAGGTCAAAAATGATGCGAGTGACCATCTCCCCACCTCTGCAATGCAACTGCCTCTGGGGGGGGGAGACACAACAGCTCTTTACACAGCACACAGCACCACTCAGAAAGCAAAGACTAATCCCACCGCCGAGTAGCAGGGGCTGTTGGAGGCAGAACACCACTATGTGCCCGGCCATCGACAAGGACATTGGGGTGAACTCCCCTCTGCTGACAGAATGGGCCCTGGGGACCTCAGCGATCATAGGTGGAGACATTGCAACTTAGCTGAAAGGCAGCACCGCCTGCAGCTCCCCCGGTCCCTGCCGGCCCATCAGCTCTGTGGGCCAGAGAAACCAACCACAGCCCAGTCACGCCCCTTGCTTCCTGCAGCACCAGCGTTTGCCCATTCAAGTGCTGACCAGCCCCATCCCTGCTTCGGGTGAGAGCCCAGACAAGCTCCGATGCTGCTGATCTGGGCCCGGGGCAGAGGGGCACTGCAGGGCCCTGGCCAGGAAGAGTCGGTGTCCAGCGGTCCAGGCAGGAGATGATGGCAGAAGCTGCAGAAGTCTCTCCCCAGGGACAGGCTGGACACCCCCCCGCTTGGGCCACGTACAGCCAGACGGGGCGAGACATTGCATCACAAGATGTCACAGAGGCCCAGAGTTCACGTGTCAGAAGCATAAGTGGCAAATGTGCCTCAAACATGAGCTAACATCTGCAGTCCTCCCTTGCCCCCTAACTGCCTGTGGCACCTGGGATTGCACCACTCACCCGCTGGCTTCCTCGCAGAGCTGGAGATGAGTGGCGAGAGGTGCATCCCAATGGGAATCCTGGATAGGGAGCCTTAACTAAGCTAAAGTTAAAATACAAATTCCCAGCAAAGCTCAGATGCTCAGTAAGGAACCTTCCAACCTTGCTCGCCCTTGAGCCCAAAGCTGCTCAGAATTTACGTGTGGCTAAGCCGCCCACCTCTCTGTCTAACGAAAGAGAACGCCTGCTGGGCCAGACCCCCGAACGATGGCTCCAGTCCGGTGCCAGGGCTCCATTTTCTCCTCTAGGTTAACCAAGGCCCAGAACTGACTACAGAAAAAAGCAGCTTAAACCAGCTAACAGCAGCTTGCTGTGTGACCCAAACAGGCTGGAATTTCCACAGCTCACCCCCCTGAGGGCTGCAGAAGTCCAATCTGTGTCTTTCACCCAAACTTAGAAACTGTACATCCGTGTGCTGTACGACCAGCCACCTCTCTGTACGGCTTGTTCCACCAACACATCTCCCAGCCCAGGATAAAACCTGGACGAGAGAAAATGAGAAGCGCTGGATATAATCAAAGAACATACGGCTCCTGCCCACTCGATTCCAAGGAGCCAGCAGGGATTTCCTGCTGCACTCTATGAGCACTAGCACTGCCCAGCACAAGCAGGAACAGGGGCTGCTGGGAGAGATGTGCTGCTAAGCCAGGGAGAGCTGGGAACCGCTGGACACATTGCTTTAGAAAGGGGAGACCACTCGATAGTCTGGGCTGATACCGAAATCCAGCCAGGCTTGGGCTGATCCCGTTAGTTGTTGGTAAAGGTTGATTTCACCTGACACATGGAAATCGAGGGGAAAAAAAAGATCCATGGGGGTGCAGGAGGGTCCCCGCTTGGCCCCTGGGCTGTAACAGGATGAGGGGCCCTCCTCGCTGCTCTACCCAGGGTCTCTGCCTGCCCTGCACCTGCCAAGATCAGGCACCACTAATAGGGTGACCAGACAGCAAATGTGAAAAACCAAGACAGGGGGTAGGAGAGTAATAGGAGCCTATATAAGAAAAAGACCCCAAATTCAGGACAGTCCCTATAAAAGCGGGACATCTGGTCACCCTACTACTAAATAATTGTCTGTCCCTCGTCACCTCCCCCCCCCCCCCCCCGGCAGTGTCCCACAGCTGTGGAAATTCAAAAAACAAAAACAAGACAAACCCCATAATTCCACCTCGCCCCCAGAACATACAAACTGATTCCAACCGAAAAAAAATGCTTAAAAAGAACCGTTCCTATTATCTGTCCAAATGGCGAGCTCGCAGTCGGCCAGGGTTAACCCCAACCCAGGAACGGAATCTCACAACTCCACAGAGGAAAAGGAGCACGAAAAGGGTGTTGGCAGCGTTGGCTCCCGGGGTGGTAGCGACATGGTGGGGGAAGAAATACCTTCGATTGGACCCAGTTCGGTGGGTGAGACAGGCCGAGCTCCTGTGTTTCCCCAGAGCCCGGAGCTCTGTGCACACTGGGACGTGCCTGTCTCTGGGCCCGTAAGATATTCCTCACCCGCCAGGTCTCATTGAAAAGCGTCACACATCGGGCCCTCTCCTGGCCGCTGCAGGAAGCAGTGCAGAACCCAGAGCTACGAGCCCCTGGGAAAGTCCCCAACAGAAATCAGAGGGTGGCTGCCTCCAGCAGGGTATGGACAGGGTCTACACACCTGAGGCCACAGCGAGGGACCCCAGGGCTTGCTGAACCCCCCCCACTCCCCCCCATCCTCGCCCCTGGTTTGGTGTGACGAAGTGGGACTGGTCTTACTGGGGGCTGGGTACAGAAACTAAGTTCCAGCAGCACAAATGCCTGACACTCTGTCTCCTAGCAACTGATGGCCGGGCCCCTCCCTGCAAAGGTGCATCTAAAGGTGTGGGAGACAAAGGGGTCAGGTGACCTCCTGGCCCAGGAAATAAGCGGAGGGGAGAGGAGGGGCCGGAGGGGGTGGGGCAGACTGTGGTTGGCTGGGGAAACAGGGGAGCAGGGGGAAAGGGCTCTGATCCCCGAGGGGGGCTGCAAGGCCCCCAAAATGGACCTAACCGGGGGGATCCTGTTATCTGTGCCTGCAAAACCTGTGTTGGACAGTGTTCCTGTCGTCTAAATAAACCTTCTGCTTTACTGGCTGGCTGAGAGTCCTGGGGAATCGGCAGGGAGCCCGGGGGTGCAGGGCCTGACTCCCCCACACTCCGTGACATTTGGATTCTCACTCACTCATCTTTCCACACTCCCCGGCCCCAGCCAACTGGCCTAGGAAAGTTAAAACAGTAACTTTAAACAGGGGCGTTGGAGGTTGCAAACGGGCCCCTTTCAGACCAAGCCAGACACAGCAGGGCCTACGCTCCTGAAAGCTCCGGCAGGTCAGGCCATGCACATCCTTGCTCTTGGGGAAAGCCTGGGGACGGCCCGGGTGCTAGGGAGCTGATGCTGGAGTGATCACGGGGATTGGCACTGCTCCTCCCTGCAGAGCCCCGGCCTTAGTCCAGGAGACCCGTGTGCCTGACTGTCGGGGTGTGCTCGGGTCACCCCTCGAGCCCAGGCCGGGGAACCCATCGCCCAGGCCGAGTTAATAAACTGCTGGTTGGTTAATAACCAAGTGTCCTGATGGGAGACGTGCTGCCCAAGGTAAAATGGAGGCCACCAAAGCTCCCTGGCCTCAGTGAAAGGGGTAACCCGAGTCGATTCCATCCCAGCACTTACCAACTGGGCACGGCCAGTTTGTTCGATTTCAGCTTTAAACACCACACCGCCCCCCCCGGCAAATGCAGCCCATTGCCCCGGTTCACACCCCCAGCAGATCCCAGCAGCCCGGACATTTCTCTCTACCAAGAAGAGCCGAGTTACCAGGGGACATAGTCAGGGTTAGGTGGGCGACAGCCTCTGCTGCTTCGGGGCTTGAGCCAACCTGACCCACGGGGACCTCCTGCAGCAGCTGGCACTGGCTCAGGGATGGGATGCCAGGCACGGGGGGCCCCCGTCTCAGCCATGGTGGCGATCCCTGTGCACCCCCCAGCCAATGCCCAGGCCAGGGGAACAGACAGAGGGGCAGCGGGGGGTGTAGAGGGTGCACAGGAATTGGGTAATGTGAACCCACTGGGGGTGCTCCCTGTGTTCAGCTTGAGATGTCGTCAGAGCAGCAGTGTGGCTGGAGCAGGCCTGGCCGGGGGGCAGTTAGAAACAGGGCGATTTAGTGCCCCCCGGGCCACGTGGCTCCATACAGCACGTTTGCTGGGTACAGAAGACACGACGGGGGCTCCGCGCTGGCCAAGACCCACTGCACAATTAGCTGGGTCCTGGCTGGATTTGTTTGTTTCTCCTTCCTCTGAAGCATCAGAGCTGGTGAGAGCTGGACACAGCCAGGCCTCTGAGGCTCCCCAGAGAATCCCTGCTCAGGGGCACGGCCCATGGGCCTTGCTCCCCTGCACAGGGGCTAACTGGTCCCCTTAGGAATCTCCCCCCACGAGACTGGCAGCAACCCTGGGGGGGGGGTTGCCTCCCTCCACAGGCAGCATGAGGTGCAGGCCCCGCACTGAGATCACCTGCCCGCCTGCCCATCTCACTTCCCGGTCATGGGTCTCAGCCCGGGGGGCCCCCGTTCCCTGCCTGTCACCACAGTGGTTTAGGCTCCTGCGGGCCCAGGGCTTGGGCCCAGGGCTGGTCCTGGGTTGGGATGGGGGACCCGTTGGCTCCTTTGCTTTGGCACAGCAGGCTGGCGAGGCTGCTGCGGGGCGGCGCTGCCGCTGGGCGCCTGAGCTGGGTGAAGCAGAAGCAGCGAGCGGCCCAGTTGACCCAGACCCGCTCTGGTCCCTGGTGCACTGAGCGGCTCGGCTCCCCGGCGAGACCTGCCTGGGGGCACCTGCGGCTCATGGCTGGGCTGCGAGGCCTTTCGGAGACATTCCTCAGCTCTCCCCACCCAGCGGTGTCTCCTGCCCGCTTCAGAGGGCGAGGTGCCACCAAACCACATGGGCTCGGAGCATCGGCTGGGGCAGCCACAGGGTGGGCCAATGCCCGGTTAGAGCGCCCCCGGCAGGGTGCGGACAGACACTGGCTCTGCTGCGAGGCGAACGCTGGCACCCGCACAGTGCCCATCAGCCCTGCCGCCAGCCCAGCCCAGCGCCCCACAGGCCCCGGGGCCTGGCGCAGGGATGGGACACACCGTGCCCTAGCCGCGCCAGCTGGGACAGGCAGGGGGGTGGGGACTGGCCAGCAGCCGGGCTCTTGGCCCCACGAGGCAGCGGGCGGGAACGGAGTGAGTATACAGTGCCCCAGGGCTGCTCTCTGCCCAGCCACGCCCCAGTGCCAGGGCAGGTCACCTCCCGTTTCCAGGGCCCATGGGCGCAGGGCACCAGACGAACCCGCCAGGGGTCTGAGCACAGCATGGGACAGGGGGCAGCAGGAGGCTGACCCCAGCCGCAAGGGCGAGGGTTAATGGGCAGAGTGCAGGGAGAAGTGACGGGGCCTGGCCGTGCCCCGGGCACTGTCCCTGCACAGCAGGGCCCTGCTGGCGGGGCGAATGGCGAGGGAGCAGCGTGAGGTGGGCACCGTGTTTATTTCTCACCATGCTAGTCCAATGCAGCCAGTCACTGGCTCGCCCAGGTCCCCAGCCTGGCTCCGTGCCCAGGCAGCCTCCTCCTCCCCAAAACGGAGGCCCAGCTGCCGCTGCGAGCCCACCAGTGTCCGGAACAAGGGGGGCGCCGGTGGCTCTCAACAAACCTCACACAGCCAGTGTCCATCTCCTGCTGCCAGGGCCACGCTGAGCCCCCACCCTGCCCCACAACCACCAGCCCCAGGACGGGCCGACGGGACTCTGGGCGGGCAGGAAACAGGGTCCGGCCTGGGAGGGTCTTCAGGGCTGGTGGGGGCGGAGGGGAAGGGGCGTTCAAAACCTCAGACGCGACGCTCCTTCTGGCGGTGTCTGCGGCCGGTCTGAGCACCCCGCTGGGCCCCCTTCATCAGCCCCTTGAACTGTCCCTGCATCTTCGCCTTCTTCCTGGGGAGGGGAAGGAGCAGAGGGCACAGGTTAGAGCGGGCACTGCCCGAAGTCAGCGTCACAGAGCCACCGAGCCGGGGAGCCCTGGCCTGTCCCAGCAGGGGGCGCTGTGGGGAGAGGGGCAGGAGCTGGCTGGGGGGGAGCTCACAGCCTCTCCCAGCAGGGGGCGCTGTGGGGGACAGGAGCAGGCTGGGGGGTGGAGCTCCCGGTGACTCCAGCCTGTCCCAGCAGGGGGCGCTGTGGGGAGCGGGGCAGGAGCTGGCTGGGGGGGAGCTCACAGCCTCTCCCAGCAGGGGGCGCTGTGGGGGACAGGAGCTGGCTGGGGGGTGGAGCTCCCGGTGACTCCAGCCTGGCCCAGCAGGGGGCGCTGTGGGGAGCGGGGCAGGAGCTGGCTGGGGGGGAGCTCACAGCCTCTCCCAGCAGGGGGCGCTGTGGGGGACAGGAGCTGGCTGGGGGGTGGAGCTCCCAGTGACTCCAGCCTGTCCCAGCAGGGGGCGCTGTGGGGAGCGGGGCAGGAGCTGGCTGGGGGGGAGCTCACAGCCTCTCCCAGCAGGGGGCGCTGTGGGGGACAGGAGCTGGCTGGGGGGTGGAGCTCCCGGTGACTCCAGCCTGGCCCAGCAGGGGGCACTGTGGGGAGGGGGCAGGAGCTGGCTAGGGGGGGAGCTCCCAGCCTCTCCCAGCAGGGGGTGCTGTGGGGAGGGGGCAGGAGCTGGCTGGGGGGGAGCTCCCAGTGACTCCAGCCCCGACCTCTCCCAGCAGGGGGCGCTGTGGGGAGGTGGGCAGGAGCTGGCTGGGGTGGGGGAGCGCCCGGTGACTCCAGCCCCGACCTTTCCCAGCAGGGGGCGCTGTGGGAGCGGGGCAGGAGCTGGCTGGGGGGGAGCTCCCAGTGACTCCAGCCCCGACCTCTCCCAACAGGGGGCGCTGTGGGGAGGTGGGCAGGAGCTGGCTGCAGGGGAGCGCCCGGTGACTCCAGCCCCGACCTCTCCCAGCAGGGGGCGCTGTGGGGAGCGGGGCAGGAGCTGGCTGGGGCGGGGAGCTCCCGGTGACTCCAGCCCCGACCTCTCCCAGCAGGGGGCGCTGGCGGGAACTCCCAGCTCCCTGCCGTGCGCAGCCGTTGGCCTGGAGCGAGCCCAGGACTGGCATCCAGGGATCTGCTCCTGGCTTCGCTCCAGTTCCACCCCGGCCTCAGAGTCGTCCCGCCCCGGGTGACCCCCAGCCGCACCTTCGGTTGAGCTTGGCTCTGTTCAGCGGGATGTAGGCGTAGGGGTCCAGCCGGCCTTTCTTCTTCACGTCACCGCGGCCTGTCTGGGGAGCACACGGGAGGATGAGGAACCAGCCCGCCCCATGCTGACAGCCCTGGGCAGGGGGCCCCGAAGCGGGAGCAGGTGACATGGCCCCAATGAAGCCAGGAGGCCACTGGGGGCCCTGCCCCACCCCTCTCACTGCGCCCCGGGCTCAGTCTGACCTCCAGGACCAGGCACAGGGCTGCAGACCCAGCCTCGGCTCAGGGGCGGCTGCTGGGCGGTGCCAGCACTGCCGAGACCTGCTCCAGGGAGGGAGCCAGGCTAGGAGACTGCGAGGGCAGCACGAATCCCAGGGAATGCGCCCCAGGGCCCCCCCCAGGCAGGGCCCCCTGCACCCATGGCCAGGGACACGCTGGCATCCATGCAAGCTGCAGCTCCAGGCTGGGAAACCGCCTCCCAGGCAACTCTGCCTGCCACGTGCGGGGCCTCGGGCAGCACCACAGCCGTGCGCCAGCCCCACACGCTGCGAACAGCGCTGCCCTGCCAGGGCAGACCCCAATGCCCCTGACATGGGGCCTGCAGCTGTGGGGGACGACACCCTCCCATCCCCGCCAGGATCTGTTTCGCTCCACCCCCCCCGAGAACCCATGGAAAGCGACTCCTTACCTTGGCCTTGTAGTCTGCCCCAAGTGCCGGCCCTGCGCCCAGTCGCCGGTGGATGCCGGAGCCTCCAGCTAAAAACAGCAGCAAACCTGCATCAGATGCAGCTCCAGGGATCGGGGGGGTTTCCATGCTCCCTGCCCAGGGGAGGGTGAGAGGCAGGAACCAGCACAGAGCTGGGCATCCCACACCCCTGAGTTCTGCCCCAGGCCGTGGGCAATGCCCGGGGCTGCCAGGGTGTGTCAGTAACTGAGCCCAGCGCTCCCGAGGGTCCAGAACCCACCCAGGACCCAGCTCCAGGAGCGGGGAGCAGAGGCTGATGCCTGGGGCATGCCCCGCCCTCTGGGAGCCGGCCGGCCGTGTGGGTGTTGGGGGAGCCGGCCGGCCCCCACGCCCGCTGGAGGCAGCACCGCGCAGCCTGGGGTCACCTTTGTAGGGCGCCTGAGTCCCATCCTCCGGCTCCTCGTCCTCCGCCTCCTCCCGGAACCGGCGCTTCTGAGCCTTCCTCTGTGGAGAGAGGGCAGCTCAGCCAGGAGCAGCTGGGACCCCCCAGTTCCCCCTGCCCCCCATGGGTATCTGCTTTGCTGGCGAGACCCAGCAGGCCCTGCCCTGGAACGTGCCCCCGCTGGGACCGCAGGGCGTGACTGGCCCCAGCCCTACCCGGCCCTGGGGGCAAGCGCTCAGCGCCGCTACTCACGCTCTGGATCCCCACTTCCTGCATCAGGTCGGCCATCTCCTCATCCACTCCTGGAACAAAGACCAGCCGGGTCAGAGCCGGGAGCCGGGGCTGGGACCTCCTGCCTCCTGGCCAGGGCCAGCCAGACGGAGAGTGGCTCAGGGACCGACACGGCTCCCCTCCTGCCACCCCAGCAGCATGTGCCCAGCAGGGGTGTGGGGGCCCCAGGGCGCCTTTGCCAGGAGGGGAGACCTGCCTGCTATGGCTGCCCCACGTCACCAGGTGGGTGTGGCCAGGCAGCCCCACAGCCCGGCCTGAGGCTGTCCCAGCACTGCCCAGGCTGCAACGTGCCCAGCAGAGGGGTGACACCAGACCCCACACCCAGGGCCAGGAGACATTCCGGGGCCCAGGGCCCATCACACAGCTTGCCAGCTGCAGGCACTGGGGCAGGGAGCGGGTGGCCTGACGTGGAGCACTGGGTGGGAGGAGGAGAACCCGGAGCAGGCTGCTGAGCCTCCGGAGGTGTGGGGGAGCCAGGTCCCTGCGTGCCCCATCCCGGTCGGTACCTTTGGCTCCCTCGTCGTCCTCATCCTCGGGGCCCTCGCGGATAATCAGGCGCCCGTCCGCCGACACCTTGAAGTCATGGCTCGCTCCCCTGGCCCTGCCGCGGCCCGGCTTCGTAGCTGGTTCAGCGAGAGACGGAGGGGTGAGCGAGCCCGGGGCCGAGGGGTGAGCGAGCCCGGGGCCGAGGGGTGAGCGAGCCCGGGGCCGAGGGGTGAGCGAGCCCGGGGCCGAGGGGTGAGCGAGCCCGGGGCCGAGGGGTGAGCGAGCCCGGGGCCGAGGGGTGAGCGAGCCCGGGGCCGAGGGGTGAGCGAGCCCGGGGCCGAGGGGTGAGCGAGCCGAGAGGTGCCCTGGCTGGGAACATGGCCAGCCACCCAACTCACCCCCAGCTCTGGCCTGGCCATGGCTAACCCCACCGCGCACATCCCCTCAAAGCCCAGCCTGCGTGCACAGGCCCCGACAGCAGGGGCAACGGCCCAAGTCCCCCAGCCGACGCAGCCACGTCCTGCCGCGGGCACTGCTGGGTCCCGAGAGCCGCTCCTTACCCAGCACCCTCTGGGCCACGTTGGGGTCCAGGAAGTTGAGGGGCTCGTCCCCTTCGCCCTCCTTCAGCCAGGCCTGGCTCTTCTGCCGCGCCTGCTTCCTCTGCTCTCTGCCGCCACGCCTCTCGTCCTCCTCCTGCTGCGAGTCTGAGTCGGCCAGGAGCTCCTCCACGCTGGGACGGGGAGAGAGCAGGCCAAGGGTGCTGTGCCAGGCCGATGCAGAGCGCCCAGCGCCGGCCCAGGGCCCGAGACGAGACACCCCCCCAGCCCGGCGCCACCCCCCAGCCCAGGCCCCGAAACGAGACACCCCCCCAGCCCGGCGCCACCCCCCAACAACCCCCCAGCACAGGTCCCAGGGTGTAACCCCTCCCAGCCCCATGCCACCCCCAGGACAGGCCATGGGGCGAGACCGCCCCCCCCCCCGGCATGATTCACCCCCATCCCCAGTACCTGTCTCCCCTGGGCTGCACCGGCGCCTCCTCCTCGCTCGCGGCCACCGCCTGCTTCAGGGCTCGCTGCTTGCGGCTCCGGGCCTCGGCCTTGCGGATGTTCAGCAGCACCTTGTGGTACTCGGCGGGCAGCAGCCCCCGCACCAGCTCGAAGCTGGGGGTAGAGAGCACTCAGCAACCCCCGGCCTGGCACAGCCCCCCCGACATACACCCCCTGCCCCAGCCCACGTGCTGGAGACACCCCGGGGGCCTGAGGCTCAGCAGTGGGCAGCGCCCCCGGAGCGAGAGCTCCGCCACCCCGCCACTCCCCGGCCCTCACCCGAACTTCCGGATGAACTTGGTGAAGAGGTTTCTCAGCTTCATGCGGAAGTGACGCCTCATGTCGTCCGTCAGGCGCCCCACGGCCTCCAGCTGCCGGGACAGAGCGCGTCAACCCCCGTGCCCGGGACGGCGCCCCCCCATCCCCCACGGGACAGAGCGCGTCACCCCCGTGCCCGGGACAGCGCCCCCCCATCCCCTTCCCTCCACCACCCTGAGACAGAGCGCGTCAGCCCCCGTGCCCGGAACAGCGCCAGCCCCCATCCCCTTCCCTCCACCCCCCTGAGACAGAGCGCGTCAGCCCCCGTGCCCGGGACAGCGCCAGCCCCCATCCCCTTCCCTCCACCCCCACGGGACAGAGCGCGTCACCCCCGTGCCCGGGACAGCGCCCCCCCCATCCCCTTCCCTCCACCACCCTGAGACAGAGCGCGTCACCCCCCGTGCCCGGGACAGCAGCCCCCCATCCCCTTCCCCCATCCCCCAGGACAGAGCGTGTCACCCCCAGTGCCCGGGACAGCGGCCCCACATCCCCCAAGGGACAGCACGCCCCCCACTCCCCTAGGATATAGCGCGTCACCCCCAGTGCCCGGGACAGCAGCCCCCCATCCCCTTCCCCCATCCCCCAGGACGGCCCCCCCAGCGAGTACGTGGGCCCCACTGTGATCTCCAGGGACAGGGTGCATGTTCCCCCCCCACAATACGCGTCACTCCTGCCCATGGGCCCCACCCCTCAGACATTGCTCAGCACCCCCCAGCTGGGCCCTCCCCACCCCCGCACTGTCACCCCCGCCCCCCGAGCAATCTCAGTCCTGCCACCCTCCCCCGCCAGCTGGCGCTGGGTGGGGGCCTGGCAGCGGGTGCTCTCCCCGGGCACTCAGCGCCCAGGCACCGGGCAGGCGGCCGGAGCGCAGCCACCCCGGCAGGTGTTGGGGGCAAGGAGCCTCGTGCGGGCCCCCTCGCGGGGGTCACCAGGGATTGGCAGCATCCACCTCAGGGCCAGGACTGGGCCCCAATGGCCCTACACGGAGCTGGCAGCCAGAGCAAGGGAAGGGCCCCTCCCTGTACCCCCAGCTTGTGGGCAGGGACCCTGTTCTGAGGGCCCTCCCCCCCGACTCACCATGGTCTGGACGTGCTTGGCCAGCAGCTGGGCGTCCGCCAGCAGCAGCGCCACCTTCAGGAAGCCCAGCGCCGCCTTGACCACGTCCCGCGTGCGCGAGCCCAGCAGCAGGCAGACGTTCTGCAGCAGCTGCTCCACCACCGCCAGCCCCATGTGATCTGCAAGAGGCACAGGGCTCAGGCCGGGCAGCGGGGTCCCCCCGGCCACCCTAGGCTGGGGCAGCAGCAGCACCGGGGGGTGGAGCCGAGGGAGAAAGCTGGAGAGAGTCTGGCTCAGGACACGCTCGCCCATCACCCCCTGGGCTCAGCCGCAGCCCCCGTAGCCATGGGGCAGGGCCTTCCCTCTAACCCCCCCTTCTGACCGGCCTCAGCCCCCCAGCCTCTGGCCAGGGGTGCAGCAGGCACTGACTGTGCCCCCCATGTGCACACAGCGCCCCCCATGGCAGCTGCTGGGGCACTTCCCACCCCCAGGCCCAGCCGGAGGTGCCCGGGGGGCTGCCCCAGCGGCAGGGGGTCAGACACCCCTTGCTCAGCCCTGCATCGAGGGGAGCAGCTGGGGCTCCAGCCCCCCCCCTCCCCCCGAGTCCCTCACCTTTGAACTGGAAGAGGAGGCGGGTGAGCGCCAGCAAGGTGCAGCTGATCATGGTGACCGAGCCCGTCAGGCCCGCGTAGACCAGGGGCAGGAACCGCTGCATGGCCCCTGTGCGGGAAGGGACGGCCCCGGGTTAGCTCAGTCCACCCCCGCAGCAGCTCCAAGACCTCCCGGCTCAGCCGGGGCCTCTGCCAGGCCAGCCCTGGTGCCCGGCCCGGGCAGGCGCCACTGCAGCACGGGCAGGGGACTGGAAGACGTGCTGGCCAGCCGGGCTGTGCAGGACAGGCCCCTGCGCCCCACAGGGCCGGGACAGGGGGGCAGGCAGGGCCTCCCGCAGAGGGGGCTGCAAGCGGCTGTGTGGCTGGTGTGGTGGATTTAGCACCGAGAGGCCTCGGCATGGATGGGGGCGGAAATCAGAGGGCGCAGAGCAGGCCCGGCAGGGACACCTTACCTTGCGGCGTGGGGCCGAAGCGGAGGAAGGCCTCCCCCATCTCCACCAGCAGCAGGAAGGCGTTCTTCCGGGCCCCCACCGACACCTCCTTGGTGCAGAGAATCACCTGGCGGTGCAAACCCCATCAGAACCAGCGCCTGCCCCCATCCCCAGCACCCACCTCTCCCCCCGCCCAGCGCCTGCCCCGGAGCAACCCCCCCCGCACTTGCACTCTGCAGGGAGCCTGCTCCCACAGAACAGCCCGGCAGCATGTGCCATCCTGCCTGGAACCCCCCCAGGGGCCGAGCCGTGCTCCCCGCTCACCTCTGGGACCAGGGCCACCACGAAGTCCTCGTGTTCGGCCGTCAGCTGCTTCACAATGTGGAACAGGCACTTTAGCCGCGGCTGGGGGAGGGGAGCAGGCAGCACCGTCAGATCCAGAGAGACACCCCTGTGCACCCTCTGCCCCACGCCCAGCGGTTCCCCTCCCCCAGCCCGTCCTGGGCGCTCTGCTCCCCCCCGCCCCAAGCCTGCCCCCGGGCGCTCTGCCCCCACCCCCCGGGCTCACCCTCTTGGCGGGGGAGGCGGCGCTCTGCAGGGAGCCCAGCAGATCTCTCTTCAGCTCCTCCAGGTGGCTGCGGACGAAGGCCTGGCAGGGGGGCCGGGGGGCCGCGCACACCTCCTCCAGCACGCGGTACGCCTTCTTCTGCACCCCGTGCTCCTTGCTCTGCAGGGAGACGGCGTCAGCCAAGCCCCCGCCCGCACCTCTCCCCCCCACTCCGAGCGAGCCTCAGCCAGAGACCCCCATGCCTGCCCTGGGGGCACCCGGCTGCAGAGCCTCTCCGCGCCCCGGATCCGGGGAGAGGCGTCAGGAGCCTGGCCCCCTCCAGTGAGCCTGCCTCCATCCCAGCCTCGTGCAGGGCTCATCAGGCGACTGCAGCGAGGAATGGAGGGGCCGGGGAGCCGGAAGCGCCTCCATCCGTACCGGTGCCCTCGCAGGGCGCCCTGTCCCCTCCCGCCTCAGCACGCGGGAGGCATCAGAGCCCCGGCCCCGTGGCCCCAGCCTGGGCGACTCACCTGCAGGGAGGGCTGGATGGTGCGGTACAGGGTGCCCAGGGAAGGCTCGTCGGCATAGGGCGCCATGGCCACTATCAGGTCCAGGATGGAGAGCCTGCAGCAGAGCGGGGTTAGCGGAGGGGAGGTGGGATGCCCAGGACTCTGTCCGGCTCCCTGCTGGGGTGGGGGATCTCAGCCCCCTGAACGAATGGGCACACACTGGCCAGGGCCACACCGCCGCCGCGAGTGAGATGTTCCTAGCCACCAGCAGAGGCAGCCCCCCAACCCCAGCCGGGCAAACAACCCACCCAGTGGAAAGCGGGAGCAGGGAAGTCTGCGGCGGGGAGGTCCCTTCCAGCCCCCCCCAGCCCCCAGCAGCTCGGCTGTGTCCAGCCAGCACCCTAACCCGCGGCGTTACCTGGTGAACTCCGTGCTCTCGGGGCCGGTCAGTTTCTCGCTGGCTTTCTCCAGGAACCCGCACACCATCTGCAGGAGGGGACGAGCCGCGGCCCGGGGTCAGTTCAGGCGCCGGGCCCCCACCCGCGTACCCCCCGCTCGGCGCGGCTCTGCTCACTGGCCCACAGGCAGCCTCCGAGCAAGGCCGACAGCTCAGGCAGCGGAGCCAGGGGTCAAGCCCCACTGCCGGCAGCCCCCCAGGGTCCTCACCGAGCCCCCCGCCAGCCAGGGGCCCAGCTAGAGAGCGGCTGCCTGGGATCGGGGGCTCCCAGCTCTCTGGGGTGGGCTCCTCCCCAGCACGGCATCCCTGCGAGGCCCCGGCAGGGGGAACGACCCCCAGCCAGGCTCACTCAGCGCCCCGAGGCCTGGGCTCCGCAGTGCCGAGACGCCAGCAGCTGGATCTGCGGCAGGGCCCGTGGGGAGGTGTTTCCATCGGGTCCCCCGGCAGAGGGGGCCGTGCCAGCGTTACAGCTGCCCCACAGGGCTCGTCCGGGCCCCTGCCCCGCCTCACCTGCTGCTCAGTGATAGTCAGGTAGGTGCGGATGGTGTCCAGCACGGCGCGGCGATCGGCGGCGCTGCCCCCAGCATCCCCCGGCTGGCTGTACACGTTGAACAGGATGGGCAGGAAGTTCTTGGAGAAGCGGCCGACCTCCGCCCGCTCGGCGTCTGGGGAGGGGCACAGAGCAGGGAGGGTCTGCGCCCGGGGCCCTGGGACTCACCCACCGCCCCACACGCAGCCAGAGGGATCCAGGTGCTCACGCCTGGCACCTTCACAGCAGGAGGCGCTGGGCCTCCCACAACCCTGGGATCGGGGGGCGGGGGGGTCCCCCAGCCAGGATGGGCAAGACCTTCGGGCATCCAGGGCCCTGTGGGGCTCAGGGCTGACTGAAGGCGCTGGAGACTTGGCCGCACTGCGGCTCCCAGGCCGCCGAAGGATGCGCCCCTGCCCCAGCAAGGCGCCCCTCCACCTGCCGAGTGGCCCAGTCCCCCGGCAGGGGTCCCCCCAGGGCCCGGCCCTTACCCGTCTCGCAGCCCTTGCTGATGAGCGTGCGCAGGGCCTGGCAGACGGTGAGCCGCAGGTCTGCCCGCTCGCTGACGGCCGTGCCCAGCGTCCGCGCCAGCCCTTTGAAGGAGGCCGCCACGTCCGTGGGCCTGGTGCAGAAGCCAGGCAGCATGGTCCAGATCTGAAAGGTAACGGAGGCGCGTGAAGGGGCGGAGGGGACACCAGCTTGACACGGCAGAGCCGCCCCTTGCGAGGATCCAGCCAGCCTAGCTGCAGGCCCCTGCGCCCGGGAGCCGCACGGCCTGAGCCTCTCACCTGCCACTGCAGCGTGTCATAGATCTTGGACTCCAGACTCTTCCCGGCCTGGGCCAGCTCCGCGGCTGCAGCAAAGAGACAAGGGAGACTGAGGGCTGCAGCGGATTCCTAGACCCTGTGGCCAGAAGGACCCATTGGGATCCTCTCGTCTGACCCCCAGATAGCTCAGGCCAGAAACCAGCCCTGCAATGACCCAGAGCCGATCACCTGGATTTAAACATCGCCAGCGATGGAGCATCCACCCGCCCTGGGGCGACGTTCCAGGGTTAATTCCCTGCCCTGGCACTCATCCACGCCTGATTTCCGGCCTCGTGTGTCTCGCTCCGGCTTCCAGCCCTGGGTCGCGTTAGACCTTCCTCGGCTTGACGGCAGCGTCCACCCTCCAGTACCCGTTCCCTATGTGGGTACTTACAGACTGCAACCCCCGAGGCAACCCACGGAGGGGCTTCCCTGGGAGCGTCCCGGGGCCACCTGCCAGCAGGGTCTGAGAGCGCAACGGCACCACCCTGATCTCAGGGCCCCTGGGGAGCAGAGCACCCACACCACAGCCTCTGAATCCGCAGCAGGAGATGGGCCGGGGTGCAGCTTATTCAGCCAGCGCTCCCCATCTGCCTGCCCTGCCCCGCCCCGCAGGGGCCATGCTGGCTCTGTGCCCCATGACCTCCTGGGGACAGGCCCCGCATTCCCCACCCCCGCTAGTTACCTCTGCTTTTCAGGGTGGCCGCCAGGGGCAGGAAATAGCTGGTGAAGAAGCTGAGCCGCGTGCCCTGGACGTGGTCCCGGATCACCGGCAGGAGCCAGCTGCGGGGGAAATCCAGCGTCTCCCTGTGGAGGGGAACACACGGGTGAGGTGCAGCAGGGGGCGCTCCTGCCGCCGTCACAGATCGGCAGGATCGGTGCTTCGCCGCCAGCTCTGGAGCAGCCACCGGGAGAACCAGCCACCAGCTCAAACAAACCAAACCGACCGTGGGGGAAAGCAGCGTCCGGGCAGACAAGCCAGTCGCAGAGAAACTCACTGAATTCTTTGCTTTGGGGAGATTCCCACGCCTGTAGAGGAGGTTTTGGAACAAACCGATAAACTAAACAGTAACAAGTCACCATTTTCAGACTGGAGAGAGGTAAATGGTGGTGTCCCCAGGGGTCTGTACCGGGCCCAGCCCTATTCAGCATATTCAGAAATGATCTGGGAAAAGGGGGAAACAGTTTGTGGACGATACAAAATGACTCAAGATAGCCCAAAGCTGACTGCAAAGGGATCTCTCAAGCCTGGGTGACTGGACAAGAAAATGGCAGATGAAATTCAGTGTTGATAAATGCAAAGTAACACACATTGGAAAACAATCCCAACTACCCATCCAGAATGATTCAATCTGAATTAGCTGTTCCCACTCAAGAAAAGATCTTGGGGTCATCGTGGATAGTTCTCTGAAAACATCCACTCAATGTGCAGCGGCCATCAGAAAAGCGAACAACGTTAGGAACCATTAGGAAAAGGACAGATAATTAGACAGTAACTGTCATAACACCACTATGTAAATCCAGGGCAGGCTCACGCCATGAATACGGCCTGCAGTTCTGGCTGCCCCCTCTCCGAAAAGATCTATTCAAACCTAAGTTCTCTGTAAGCTGCACAGCCGTGCAACCTATTGAGCACCGCACAGGTGCCCAGCGAACCCGCCATGGCCAGGAGAGGGGCACCCCTCCCCCAGACCCCACCTAGCCTGGCCCCCAACCTGCCGCGCCCTTCCCCCGGGGGCGGCCCCAGTCCCCAAATGTGGCCAGGGCGGCCCTCCCCCAGCCCAGACTTGCTGGGGCCAGGGAAGGGACACCTATCCTGCAGCCCCAGAGCTGCCACCTCTCCCCCCAGCCCAGGTGCTGCTCTGGGGAGAGAGAGGTGGGGGGAGTCCCCTCTCCGCACTGTAGCCCCGGAGCACCCTTCTGCACCCCAAAGCCTCACCCCCTGCACTCAACTCTCTGCCCCAGCCGGAGCCCCTCATCCCCGGCCCCACCCCGGAGGCCACAGCCCCAGCCGGAGCCCCTCATCCCCGGCCCCACCCCAGAGGTCGCACCCTCCCACACTCCATACCCCTTGGCCCCATGCCTGCCACATGAATTTTGTGATGTGCACCAATATGGAGGTGATGTGTCACGGGTCACTTCCACATTGGTGCACATCAAATTCATTCCACACATGGGTGGGAACCTGATTAGAACTGGGAGAGGTGCAGAGAAAGGCCACACAAGGGAGGAAGGGATTGGAACAGCTTCCGTACGAGGGATTAAAAAGGCTGGGACTGTTCAGCTTGGCAAAGAGACGACTAAGGGGGAGGTGATGGAGCTCCATACAATCGTGACTGGGCTGGAGAGGGCGAATGAGTGTTATTTACTCCTTCACTTCACAGCACCGACTCTGGGTACTCCGGGGCTGGAGCACCCACGGATCAGCACCACCCCCAGCTCCTCCCGCCCACTGGGGATCAGCTGTTCCCAAGTGTGCAGGAGGCACTGGGGGGCGGAACAATGGGGTGGGAAGAGGCAGGGAGGGGCTGGGGCCTTGTGGGAAGGGGTGGGAGTGGGGGCGGGGCCTGGGGCAGAGCGGGGGTTGAACCCGCCCCCCCAGCACAGTAGGAAGTTGGCACCTCTGCTTCGCATTCACACACAAACCGGGGTCACTGAATGACATGAGTAGGCAGGAGGGTTAGAACAAAACACACGGAGCACTTCACCCCACACAGCCAGCCTGTTTCTCCTTGCCGGGGTGCTGAAAAGGCGAGAAGTACACTGTGGATTCAAAAAGGAAACTAGCTAAGTTCCTGGGAGGAACAGGTCCAGCGATGGCCATCAGGCAGGATGGACCATTCGTCTGACCCAGGATGGCCGTTCTCATGGTCTGAGGGACCCTTTCAGCGGGCCAGGCCCCCGCGGGGTCTCACTCTTCGTCCTGGGCCGCGGCACTGCCCCTGGGGCTCCGTGACACCTGGGAACTGGCTCAGGTCAGAGACAGCCTGACCGTGGGGGTCCACTGCAGCGCGGCTGGGCTGCCAGGAAAGGGGCTGGGCCGTAACCTTCCCCTTGGGCGAGGCGACGGCTTCCAGCCCCCGTGGCCAGGGGACTAATAGCCAGTTCCCTGCCTGCATCTCCCGGAAACACTCAAAGCTACAGCACGAGCCTCCAGCCGGAGCCCGGCCTGGCTGCATTCGCTGCAGGGAGCCCCAGGGACCGCTGGTGCCGGAGGCTGGTCAGGAGTCCTGCCCCTGCGGTGCTGTGCGAGGCCCTGGGTGCGGCCCCTGGACCTGTCCGGCTGTTTGTTTGCAGGAGGGTGAGGCCCAGCCGCGCGGGGGCAGGGGTCGTACTCACTCTGTGCCGTCTATCTCCAGGCCACCGCCTGCAGCAGCACCTCGGGGCCCATGCTGGCCACGGCAGCCCCCACGGCCCGGTCCAGCTCGCCGGTGTGCGGGAAGTGTGGGGAGTGGCGCAGGTCGCACAGGGACTGGAGACACTGCAGAGGAGACGGGGTGGTCACACGGAATCCTCCCAGAGGCCCCTGGGCGGGGAGCAGCCCACGCCCCCGAGCAGGTGTCCCCCCCCCGCCCGACTCGCACGCCTGGCCACAGTCCCAAGACCTTCTCAGAGCAGATCCCGTCCCCCGAGCGCCAATGCAGCCACCTCCGAGGAGGAGCGCAGCCTGCATCCAAGCCTGGGGTGGGACTAAGGAGGCAGGATCAAGCCAAACCCAGAGATCCTCTGGCCCCAAGGACAGTGCTTGGAACCTCCCTTCTACCTCCGGGGGGTGGAAGGGCAGAGCCGGCCCATGGGGAACACGCGCTTGCCCTCTCCAGGCCACAGCAACAACGGGCTGTCCGGGCAGCCATGGTGCCACGCACACACCTCCCACTCTCTGGGCCAGCTGATGCAGTGGAAGGCCAGCCCGGGTCTGGGAAGCCGCTGCTGGACTCACCGCTCCCGATACGTCCCCTTTAGGATGCCCAGGACGGGGCTTTAAGCATCTCCGCATCGCACACCCAAATGCGGCGTCTGGGAAGGTCCAGCGCAACCGACCAGCTTCTCAGCAGGGAAGCATTTTGCAAGGGCCCAGCCCCGGAGCCCAGGCCCCTGCCCCCCAGGGCTCTC